>NW_017973602.1:0-16088 GCF_001876935.1 Asparagus officinalis
TACTTAATCTTGATTTAATATTTTTTTCAATGTCTTTGCATTTGTCATGATAAAGTTGCAATTTTTTTTTGTAGAACAAAAATATTGCTGGTGGAGGTCGAGAAAGTTAACGGCATCGCCAAAACAAAGTTTACGGAGGGCCAAAACAAAGCATGTGTTTCGGTTGAATGTTCACAATTTGATTTATTCACTTTTCCCTTAAGATTTATGTATGTATGGATGATAATGTGGTTGTATGGATTAATCATGTATGGATGATAATTTGAATTAATTTTTTCCCCCAGAACAATGAGGAACAAAACAGTATTAAGTGGGTACAAAACGAGCAATTAGTGGGTACTAAACTTGAATAAGTGGGTACAAAAATAAAATCATGGCATTATTAGGTACAAAGCTTGATTAAGTGGGTACAAAGCTTGATTAAGTGGGTACAATATTTGAATCCAGAGCAAAGAGGTACAAAAGGGTGCCTAAGTAGGTACAAAACATGTATAATAAATGGGTACAAAACTTGAATAAGTGTGTACAAAATTTACAGCAGAATAATGAGGTGCAAAACATGGTTAAGTGGGTACAAAACTTGAATAAATGGGTACCAAACTTGATTAAGTGGGTACAAAACTTGATTAAGTGTGTACAAAAGTTT
Source organism: Asparagus officinalis (assembly GCF_001876935.1). Taxonomy (NCBI): domain Eukaryota; kingdom Viridiplantae; phylum Streptophyta; class Magnoliopsida; order Asparagales; family Asparagaceae; genus Asparagus; species Asparagus officinalis. The sequence continues at coordinate 647 of NW_017973602.1, forward strand.
TTACAAGTAGGTACAAGGCTTGATTAATTGGGTACAAAATGTGTATAAATGGGTACAAAACGGTGCCTAAATAGGTACAAAACGTGTATAAATGGGTACAAAACGGTGGCTAAATAGGTACAAAACGTGTATAAATGGGTACAAAACTTGAATAAGTGTGTACAAAATTTGATTCCAGTATATTGAGGTACAAAACATGGTTAAGTGGGTACAAAACTTGAATAAATGGGTACCAAACTTGATTAAGTGGGTACCAAACTTGATTAAGTGGGTATAAAAGTTTTTACAAGTAGGTACAAGGCTTGATTAAGTGGGTACAATATTTAAGCAACGTAATAGAACTAACTCTGTATGTGATAGAACTAACAAGAGGACAGCTAGATATAACAAGGAGTGAGCTAGGGATATCATGACATAACAGAACAAACACTTGGGCTAGAAATAATGCCAGCACGAAGTAGAACTAACAGGAGATGGGCTTGAACTAACAGGAGGGCATCTAGAACTAACTAGGAGTGAGCTAGGGATAACATGGCCATCTCGAGTACAAACACTTGTGCTAAAAATATCGTGTGACGAAGTAGAACTAACTCGAGATGTGCTTGAACTAACAGGAAGACATATAGAACTAACAATGACTGAGATAGGCCTAACATGGGCCACAGAACAAACACTTGTGCTAGAAATAACGCCAACTTGAAGTAGAACTAACTCGAGATGTTCCAGAACTAACAGTAGGACAACTAGAACGTGTATAAATGGGTACAAAACTTGAATAAATATGTACAAAAGTTTGATTCCAGAATAATGAGGTACAAAACATGGTTAAGTGGGTACAAAACTTGAATAAATGGGTACAAAACTTGATTAAGTGGGTACAAACGTTTTTACAAGTAGGTACAAGGCTTGATTAGTTAGGTACAAAACGTGTATAAATGGGTACAAAACGGTGCCTAAGTAGGTACAAAACGTGTATAAATGGGTACAAAACTTCCCGAGTACAAACACTTGTGCTAAAAATATCGTGGGCACGAAGTAGAACTAACTCGAGATGGGCTTGAACTAACAGGAAGACATATAGAACTAACAATGACTAAGATAGGCCTAACATGGGCCACAGAACAAACACTTGTGCTAGAAATAACGCCAACTTGAAGTAGAACTAACTCGAGATGTTCCAGAACTAACAGTAGGACAACTAGAACTAACTCGATAGGGGATAGAACTAACAGGTGGACAACAAGAATAGAACTAACTCGAGATGTTCTAGAACTAACAGTAGGACAACTAGAACTAACTCGATAGGGGATAGAACAAACAAGTGGACAGCTAGAACTAACACTTACTCTGCTAGGGATAACATGGCCCACCAGAACAAACACGAGATCGCATGTTAGCTCTAATCGATTTCATGTCAGTTCTAACCGTTGTGAATTCTATTACAGCTCTATGCGAGGTCAAATTTGTTAGGTCCAAACGATATCTTGTTAGTTCTAACCTATTTGTAGTCAATACTATTTAACATGGGCCACAGAACAAACACTTGTGCTAGAAATAACGCCAACTTGAAGTAGAACTAACTCGATATGTTCTAGAACTAACAGTAGGACAACTAGAACTAACTCGATTTGTCAAATTTTATTTATCATTCTCACCATTGGAATATAATACTCTTAAGCTTTTAATATAAAGCTGTTGAATTGGATTATTAACACTTTGAAATATATATCTTTGCTTGTCATGCTTTCATTGCTATCATGTTTGATTTCAGATACCTATTGCTTGTGATTCCTCTTGTTCTCACTTTGGGAGTTTCTGGCATATGCAACGTGCAGTTTGTTGTTGCTGGTTTAATCACAGAAGTTTTTGTTACATATATGCATGGGGGATTTGCTGCATCATTTTCATCTCAATCTGTTCAGATTTGTATTTGAACTCAGACTTTACACAAGAGTCCCTGCATTCTTCTCAAACTTTTGCATTACATTTTCAAACAGCAGATTACAATGTTTATGACAACAAGGGAAATACTAAATATTCCTAAAACAACAATACATTTCTTCAAGTAAACAACTTGTTGGTTTGCAAGCTTTAATTCTCTTCGCAAGTGCTTGGTTTCCACATCTTTAACTTGGGAAACTGATTGAGGAGAGGGACATTCAAAATTTACCTTGCGCTGGTTGTTATCATGATGCTTTTCTGCCCACCTGAAATACTGGCATTGCCTATTTGGATAGTTGGCGCAGCCCCAAAAGTATTTGCTCTTGTTTACTCCTGATTTGCAAAGCTTTAGTGGTGTCGGTATGTTACAGTAGCACGTTACCTCTGCAGCTAATTCATGAGAGTCTTGGCTTGTTTCCATGTCGCAGCTTTAATTGCCTCTATGCTCAAGTATTTTTGCCCAGCTTTCTTGCAATTTTATGAGAGAATATGTTGAGAAGGATGGAGTTGATCCCAACTATATAAGTGCAGGGGTGGGGTAAATTGTTTCCGTTGGCAAAATCTTGCTATTTTGAGTTGTGGTTTTTTGACCGTTGCACATTTTTTACCGTTGCTGGTTTCAGTTGGTTTTTTTGGGAGGCAAGTTCACCGCTTGAACTTGCTGAGCTGGTTTCCTATATTTGAGGCTGTGCAATATGAACAGGTGAAATGCAATCACCGCTTGAACTTGCTGAGCTGGTTTCCTATATTTGAGGCTGTGCAATATGAACAGGTGAAATGCAAGAAATGTGTCAACGGACAATACATTTCTTTATTGCAAAGAGTTGAAACGAACACAATAAATGTGAAATTTGATTTCAATCCCTTGATTTCCATGTTGAAACGAACATAATACTTCAAATCTGAGAAAACACATTGAAATGATGGGAATTTGTTTTCAGGTAGAACTAACAATAGAACATATAGAACTAACACGGGAGCCGCTATAACTAACATAGGCATTGGAACCAACATTAATAATAGATCTAACGCTAGCTAGAGGTAGAACTAACACGAGAATAGCTAGAACTAATACGGGAGCCGCTAGAACTAACAATTACACAACTAGAACTAACAATTACACAGTAGAACTAACACCATAGTGTTAGGTGGTTTTCGTTGATCCACTGTGCGAGCCGGTGGGGTTATCTGGATGAGGAGCATTGGCGGTGGGGGGAGCCCTCGGCAAATTGGATCCCCCGAGCCCTTGGTTCTGGAGGAACAGCAACCATTGGTCTCTCTCAACAGTCATGTGCCTGCCGTCCCAACTAACCTCCTGTAACTCTGGGTCAGTATTAAAAGGCTGCGCACGCGGGTCCTCTAAGCTTATGCGAGTGGATCCCTCAGTCCTCTCAAAATTCCCCCTGTCGAGTACCTGCGTGACGGCGTGGCCTTCCCTTAGGATCCCGTCAACTGGGGAGATGTAATGAAAACGAACATGCTTTGGCACATCAGATAAATCCCTAATCTTCAGAAGCAATTTCAACTCTTTGAAGTTATCATGTGTTATTTCACCACATGATATCATGATGCATTCACCGATACCATCGAGCAGAGATTGCAGAAAGTCAAAATCCCAGAGATGGTATGGGAGGTGGAATAGGCGGATCCATACTGGAAAAGGTTGGGGAACCGTTGAAAGCCTGAGATCCTCCTTCCATCGGCGGAATCTGCCCGTAAAGGTGCCCCCATCTACCAGGCCGAGCTCTGTGGCTTGGGTAAGAAGGGCGACGGATGGAAACTGCACCATGAAGTTCTTTCCTGGCGCTTCTTTGATTTGATAGGGCCATGAACTACGATTGAAGCAAAAAGCCAGTATCTCTCTGAGCTCCTGGACGGATGGATGGCCTGACCTAAGATTGAAGATTGCGAAAGCGGAGAGATGTAAGATGGTGTTGGCGGTGTTGGCAGGGACGGTAAGCATCCTTGGAGGGACACGAGAAGTAATACCGTGATGACAATCTCGAGAGGTATGCCCTGACCCATGGCAGTGTGTACAGGTGCCATCCATAGCCATCTGTGATGGTTTATGACAGAGATTGAAGACGCTGGACTTAGGTATTCATTTGGGGATGAGGAATTTAGAGAGGCGGCTGTGCTGGTGGAAAAGGACAAGGCTCGAATATCGAGGGAAATACTATTTAGAGAGGCGCCTGAACTGGAAAGACGCGGATATATGATGTGATCTGTTGGGTGATAGACATGTCTTGGAAAGCAGCAAACATATAAATAATGTTGATGTAACATCTAGAACTAACACTTACTCAAATAGAGCGCTAGCGAAATTAGAGCTGACTGTAAGTAAACTAGAACTAACATTGAATCAATAAGAACTAACGTAGCATCTATAACCAGCATGGTCGATAGAATTAGCGGGGGCTGCGGTTAGAACTAACACTTTAAATCTAGGACTGCCTGCATATAAATGCCTACTAACATTATGACAATTAGAACTAACGTTGTAAGTATTTTCATGTTGAATATTTCATTTTTTACTTTCAACTTGAGCAAATACTGATTGAATAATATGTTTCTTATGAACTCAGAAAACTTTACTTCGTTATCCTCCTCCGAATTTCAAGTAGAACAGCTTTTTTGCAGGAGTTTCAATTAGAACTATCACAAAAACAACTAGATCTAACACGAGATGGAGTAGAACTAACACGATACGGTTCGTAACTGACTGTATATAAGTTAGTTCTAAGTCGTGCTGGCGTAAGTTCCGTCACAAGTGTCAGTTCTGGCTGCCATGTTATCCCTAGCTCACTCCTAGTCAGTTCTAGCTCACTCCTAGTCAGTTCTAGCTCACTCCTAGTCAGTTCTAGCTCACTTCTTGTTAGTTCTAGCCGTCCTCCTGTTAGTTCTAGCCCTTCTCGCCTTAGTTCTACTTCGTGCTGGTGTTAGTTCGACGCCAAGTGTTTGTTGTGGTGGCGATGTTAGCCCTATATCACTTATTGTTAGTTCTAGCTGTCATCCTGTTAGTTCTAGTTCATCTAACGCTCCACTAGAGCTAACAAGAAAAGAGTTAACCCGAACACAATTGCAATTAGATGAACCAAGTACTCTTTTAGAACCGACACGAAGTTAGAGCTAACAATACATCTGAAAATATGCATTTTCAATTAAATAATATTACATTATTGTATTTGTATAAACATGTCATTCATCACTATACGCTGAGCCGTCTTTATGTCGCTGCTCACAACCAGCTATCAATAAGTGAGCGGCAAGTCTTGCACGCATAGCTTCAGGGATATCGCCAGGTGGATTAACCAACAATGTCGAGCGACCTCCAATTATTGCTCTGATATAGAGGTAGACGAACACACCACAGTCAAAGCTGCAACATAAAATGATAAATTAGACATTTTCCTTATATCGAATACTAACACAATTTAGGGCCATGAACTAACCGCCCTCTTTGTTGCTCGCATTTGATGGCTCGGTATTTAAATACTCTGCGAACATTTGCCTCAACGAAATCAACATGCTGTTCGCTGCAAACAAAGTAATGTATGGGTTGAACTTAAAAGGGGAGAATTCAGGATTACGCATGATGGATGATGGAACAAACATGATATAAACCAGAACTAACACGGTGCCAAATAGAATTAACATGACTAACGGTAGAACTAACATGACACATGGTAGAACTAACATTGAGCGAACTAGAACTAACATGACTCATGATAGAACTAACACGTTAATTAAGAACTGACATGTACTTACAAGAAAGAACACAGAGACGACTCCAAATTTTTTGTCATATGCCTCTTGCTGCAGCATGGTCGATAGAATTAGCGGGGGCTGCGGTTAGAACTAACAGTTTAAATCTAGGACTGCCTGCATATAAATGCCTACTAATATTGAAACAATTAGAACTAACGTTGTAAGTATTTTCATGTTGAATATTTCCTTTTTTACTTTCAACTTGAGCAAATACTGATTGAATAATATGTTTCTTATTAACTCAGAAAACTTTACTTCGTTATCCTCCTCCGAATTTCAAGTAGAACAACTTTTTTGCACGAGTTTCAATTAGAACTATCACGAAAACAACTAGATCTAACACGAGATGGAGTAGAACTAACACGATACGGTTCGTAACTGACTGTATATAAGTTAGTTCTAAGTCGTGCTGGCGTAAGTTCCGTCACAAGTGTCAGTTCTGGCTGCCATGTTATCCCTAGCTCACTCCTAGTCAGTTCTAGCTCCATTCTTGTTAGTTCTAGCTCACTCCTAGTCAGTTCTAGCTCACTTCTTGTTAGTTCTAGCCGTCCTCCTGTTAGTTCTAGCCCTTCTCGCATGTTAGCCCTATATCACTTATTGTTAGTTCTAGCTGTCATCCTGTTAGTTCTAGTTCATCTAACGCTCCACTAGAGCTAACAAGAAAAGAGTTAACCCGAACACAATTGCAATTAGATGAACCAAGTACTCTTTTAGAACTGACACGAAGTTAGAGCTAACAATACATCTGAAAATATGCATTTTCAATTAAATAATATTACATTATTGTATTTGTATAAACATGTCATTCATCACTATACGCTGAGCCGTCTTTATGTCGCTGCTCACAACCAGCTATCAATAAGTGAGCGGCAAGTCTTGCACGCATAGCTTCAGGGATATCGCCAGGTGGATTAACCAACAATGTCGAGCGGCCTCCAATTATTGCTCTGATATAAAGGTAGACGAACACACCACAGTCATAGCTGCAACATAAAATGATAAATTAGACATTTTTCGTTATATCGAATACTAACACAATTTAGGGCCATGAACTAACCGCCCTCTTTGTTGCTCGCATTTGATGGCTCGGTATTTAAATACTCTGCGAACATTTGCCTCAACAAAATCAACATGTTGTTCATCAAAAAAGTTTATGATTTTATTAACAGGCTCCATCCAAGCTTCGTGGCCAGCTGAACTGTAGTGGTTGACGATCTTTCCTTTCAGGTCAACCAGAACAAGATGCCAGTGATCGCCCCTGACCAAGGGGATCAATAGGTGCTCTATACGGACAACGGTATATTTTTCAATATATGACAAAAATAGCTCGTAATGTTCCATCCCGACGCCATAGAGTGAGTGCTGCAAACAAAGTAATGTATGGGTTGAACTTAAAAGGGGAGAATTCAGGATTACGCATGATGGATGATGGAACAAACATGATATAAACCAAAACTAACACGGTGCCAAATAGAATTAACATGACACATGGTAGAACTAACATTGAGCGAACTAGAACTAACATGACTCATGATAGAACTAACACGTTAATTGAGAACTGACATGTACTTACAAGAAAGAACACAGAGACGACTCCAAATTTTTTGTCATATGCCTCTTGCTGAAGCGTTTCCAACAATGACTCTTCATCTGGTAACATCAATGAAACATTAAAATACAATACGCGAAAGACATTATCAATTATTAAGCATGTATAAACTAACCTTGTCATCAAGCCGGCCACCACGAAGCAAATACAACAGCTCTTCTCTGTTTATATGGCTGTTGTCTGTTCTTATGACAGCATATCTCCTGAAAAGCATAACAAAACCAATTAGGACTAACAATGGGACGAACTAGCATATAAATGGTCAATTGAAACTTACCTGTGAACCTTTTGGGTGCAAAATTTGGTTAGGCAATTATTTTCAGCCGTGTCGAGTCTGGTTGATACTGTAGATGATATCCTAAAATTATGTACAAAGGCACCAGAACTATTTATTATGCGGATGTCAAAATCATCAGGGTTTTCAAGATCTTTATTTAGCTCGCCCAATAAAGATTTCTCCTCCGCTGACATTGGCTTCAACCTCAACGCATCCCAAGTGGGATATTGGTTGCCGGGGTAAAAATGGGAAACTTTCTTCTCTGCATGTACATATTCAGGACTTGATATGAGATCTGTCATTTCTTTTTGCTTTTTCTTTCCTTTTCCCTCTGTGTAAGGGGTCCTCTTCCATTTAGATCTCTTGCTTTCCCTTTTCGGCGGTGGACTACCTGCCTTGGGCTTATTCCTTGGTGGAGCTGCTTCATCTGTCTCCGATTGCACATTCCTTGACAGATCTTCTTTAATCTTGTCCACCTGGTGTGAAGTATCTACATCCATAGGCGCATTGCTATCTACATCCCCCCCTTCTCCACCAACATGCTACCCTCCCATATCAACAGGCTCCTCCCCTTTATGTACAATCTCCTCAGCCCTACTCTCTACATTCTCCCCTTCTCTACCAACATGCTCGTCTTCAGTGGCTACAATCTCCTCCTTTTTATGTACAATCCCCTCTTCGTTATCAACATGCTCCTTTACCCTATCTGCATTCTCCACTTCCCTATCTACATTTTCATCCACCTTATCTACATCCTCCTCAGCATTGCTATCTACATCCCCCCTTCTCCACCAACATGCTCCCCTCCCATATCAACAGGCTCCTCCCCTTTATGTACAATCTCCTCAGCCCTGCTCTCTACATTCTCCCCTTCTCTACCAACATGCTCGTCTTCAGTGGCTACAATCTCCTCCTTTTTATGTACAATCCCCTCTTCGTTATCAACATGCTCCTTTACCCTATCTGCATTCTCCACTTCCCTATCTACATTTTCATCCACCTTATCTACATCCTCCTCAATCTTATTATCTACAATAATCCCTTCTCCACCAACATGCTCCCCTCCCATATCAACAGGCTCCTCCCCTTTATGTACAATCTCCTCAGCCCTACTCTCTACATGTACAACAAAATCATCAACAGGCTCCTCAGCAACCTCTTCAACATGGCTATGTACAGCTTCTTGCATGGTGGCGCCTTCCTTATGTGCTATGCTTGATTTTCCATCCTGTTCCTCCTCAGTTACCCGTGGCTTCAACTTCCTCCTATCTACAATTTTCTGTTTGATATTTGCCTTTAGCACCACCGGGTCTATAACCTCATCATGGCTTCCAAGCTTTTGAACTATTGTGTTTAGCCTGTTGATCTCAATCATAAATTCTGTACAATATGTACTCTTGCTCTGTTTTGTTGCAGTTAGTATTCGTTTGAGACATTTAGCAGAATTTCTTCAAAAAGCAAGCTGCTGCTCAATGGGTAGATTCTCCACCTCTTCATCATCAATGGAATCGTCAATATGCTTTGCAATGATCTGAGATGGTTTGGAGATTATATTATAAAATAGGATTAGAACTAACATGGATGTTGTTTACATTTAACGTGAAATAAGTTAGACTTAACATTGTACTTACATAGCCTATTGATAAGTTCTTCCTCGTTTCCTCCTCATTCGCCTTCCTCTTTGCCTTAGGCTTATGATGCACTCCTTCGCCCCTCGGTACCGCGGGAAGTGCACGTATATTTGAAGGAGCAGGCCCTACTTCCACAATAGGCCTATGGACAAAAGCTATTGAAGCTGCCTTAGCCTTTGATGTTATTGTCCTCACCCTCAGAGATGAGACTTTCACATTCGCTGAAGCCCAACATGTCATTGGAGGTTTGGAGTAGTCGACGTAGGCATATTTCTTTATGCCGGTCATCTCGTAGTACCAAAGCTGTAACAAATATATTAAGTACTCAAATTAGAACGCGCAAGGCATAAATTAGAACTAAAATGATTAGCGAAGTAAAATAAAACATGGGTGCAGCTAGAACTAACATGCTAAAAGTTAGAACTCACATGGCATAAATTGGAACTAACATGATCTCTGTTAGTTCTAACTTATGTCCACAGATAGAACCAACATGACCCCAATTAGAACTAACATGAAATAAGTTAGAACTAATATGAAAAAACTAGAACTAACATGACCATACATTAGAACTCACATGACATAAATCAGAATAAAAATACTTGCTGAGTGAGTAAAACATGGAACTTACACACAATAGTGTCATGCAACCTGGGACATGTGTCATCCCTGACTTCTTCTTGCCCTTCAAAGCAACCCCAATGCCCCTGATAATTTCTGAATAAATTAATTGGGCCCATGCAACTCCATTGACCCTCTCAATGCTATCCAGGTACCTGAGTATAGGTCTAGGGATACCCTCCCCGCATCTGGGGCACCATATTATAGAGCATTGGTACAAAATTTGCAGCAGAACAAAGTCTTGGATATCCCGCTGTTCTGTAGATTCCACAAGCCTCTCCAGTTGCCCTTCGAGGTAACTGCGATGGGTCATTGTTCCTATTTTTAACTTCTTCCCCTCTTCAGTCTTGAAAAGAGGAGCGAAGTATTGCACCCAGATTCTGTTTTTTGAGTCCCGATTGATACTTGGGACTTCTCCATTAACTGGGAAATATGTATGGTTGTGGACCCATTGTATATCAAATATAACTCTTTTCACCCCACCAGTCTTTGAATCAGGGATAGAAAATTCGCCATTGGCTTCATCATAATAGCTCAGCAGCAGTTCCAGTAAGGGGCGATCAGGCGCAGGAGGCCCAAATAAAATATAGTGCTCAAATATAGAGCCACGGTATGCATCCCTGTGCCACTGGCGCATCTTCGGGGCAATCCGCTTCATGAATTTCCAATACGCCCCGAAGTTGGCATTTAGCCTTATTTTTTTCATCTGATTCAGTATAAGCAAGCTTTTTTCTATAAAGAAATAAAATTTTCAAGTTAAATTAGAACCAACGCCCACTGAAATTAGACCTAACACTAACGTCATCTAATAGAACTAACGCGGGCTGTTATAAAACTAACATGAACTCAATCTATAACTAACATTGACTCAAACCAGAACCAACATGGGCTGTGCTTGAACCTATCACTGTTTAGGATGAACTGAAATTAGGGCAAATTACGTCAGGTCACAAATTATTATATAACCTAGCACATACTGCTTTTTTGGGGACGGTTCGCTGGTACGTCCAACCTCTGCCCTTTTTCTTTCCCGGTCTCGCGTTTCGACTGCCTGCCTTTAAATGACCAAGAGGGTTTGAGTGGCTTCCTCCGCGCTGCCAATCCCAGATGAACCATCTTTTCCCTTTGAATCGGCGTAATGAGCGACTTCGGAATCGTTAACGGATTCTACTTCCGCGGACGACATTTTTCCGGCGATATCCTTACCACTGTTGAAATCCGTCGAGAAAATTGAAAGTTGGAGAGTTTTGGCTCCTAAGCGGTGGAAGAGAGAGAGAGAGTGAGTGAGAAAGGGTACTTGAGTAGGGAGGGGGCGCGGTAACCCATGTTAGTCCTTTCAGATGGGCAAGTTCGTAAATAATTTAATAATTTTGGTATATCAAATTGTAATGGTTATATATTATATTATATTTTTAAAATAACCTTATTTTATTATTAATATAATATAATATTATACTTATTGTCAATATAATATAATATTATACTCTCATTCATATAATATAATATTATTAATAATGTTAATATTATGTTATGACTAGCATGTTACTAATAAATTAACGTGTTATAAATATTCTAATATTATGTAATATATTATGGTTTTTAATAGGGCTGAGTTTATTAATAGTAATTTAATAATATATTAGTAATTTATGATATATATAAATAGGTATTATGAATATATAATTATAATATAATATAATATATAACCATAACAATTTGATATACCAAAATTATTAAATATATAATTATTTGAAAATAATATGTAATAATTATAATATAATATAATATATAACCATAACAATTTGATATACCAAAATTATTAAATATATAATTATTTGAAAATAATATGTAATAATTATAATATAATATAATATATAACCATAACAATTTGATATACCAAAATTATTAAATATATAATTATTTGAAAATAATATGTAATAATTATAATATAATATAATATATAACCATAACAATTTGATATACCAAAATTATTAAATATATAATTATTTGAAAATAATATGTAATAATTATAATATAATATAATATATAACCATAACAATTTGATATACCAAAATTATTAAATATATAATTATTTGAAAATAATATGTAATAATTATAATATAATATAATATATAACCATAACAATTTGATATACCAAAATTATTAAATATATAATTATTTGAAAATAATATGTAATAATTATAATATAATATAATATATAACCATAACAATTTGATATACCAAAATTATTAAATATATAATTATTTGAAAATAATATGTAATAATTATAATATAATATAATATATAACCATAACAATTTGATATACCAAAATTATTAAATATATAATTATTTGAAAATAATATGTAATAATTATAATATAATATAATATATAACCATAACAATTTGATATACCAAAATTATTAAATATATAATTATTTGAAAATAATATGTAATAATTATAATATAATATAATATATAACCATAACAATTTGATATACCAAAATTATTAAATATATAATTATTTGAAAATAATATGTAATAATTATAATATAATATAATATATAACCATAACAATTTGATATACCAAAATTATTAAATATATAATTATTTGAAAATAATATGTAATAATTATAATATAATATAATATATAACCATAACAATTTGATATACCAAAATTATTAAATATATAATTATTTGAAAATAATATGTAATAATTATAATATAATATAATATATAACCATAACAATTTGATATACCAAAATTATTAAATATATAATTATTTGAAAATAATATGTAATAATTATAATATAATATAACTCATTAAGTACAATAGATCCAACACTTAAACTAGAACTTAAAGTTATATGGAGGTGGAAATAACACGAGAACAGCTAGATCTATTGCTGGAGAAGCGAGAACTTACAACAACTAAGCTTGAACTAACAAAGACGATAGAACCAACACTTAAACTATAACTAGCGCTAGCTGGCGATAGAACTAACATGAATGCGGTTAGACTTAACACGGCAGATGATAGAACTTACAACATCTAAGCTAGAACTAACAAAACCAGTAAAACAAATGACTTAGGCTCCCGTATGGATACCATGGTGTTTTTTGAGCTAAATCGTCTTTAACCCAAAAACGCAACACTTTTTCTAAACACCTAAAATAAGTTTTAATTTTGGTGTTTAGGTTTTGAGTTTGAGATGGTGTTAATATAATATCTAACATAATATATTAAATGTAATTAATATAGAGTTAATATGTTAATGTAATATCTAACATAATTTATTGCTAAAATATGTTAATTTAGTTGTTCTCGTGTTATTTCCACCTCCATATAACTTTAAGTTCTAGTTTAAGTGTTGGATCTATTGAATATGTTAGTTCTACCCGCGGTCTAAGCAAAAGCTAACACTTACTGTATTATAACTAACACGAAGCTAGAAATAACATAATATGGGAAAGAACTAACGGGGTATCGACTAGAACTAACACTTACTCTATTAAAACTAACCAGAATCGAGTTAGAACTAACAAAACCACGAAGTAGTCCAATAGAACTGACAGGAGGACAGCTAGAACTATCATGGGCAATAGAACAATATAGACTAAGCTGGAACTAACAATAAGGTAGAACTAACGCGAGTTAAACTACATCTAACACTTACAATTTTATAACTAACACGAATCTATAAATAGCAATGAGGTACAAAACATTGCCCAAGTGTTTGTCAATTCTCCATGTTAGTTCTAATTGCTAAAGTTGTAGGACTCTTCAACAGCTTTTCAACAAATCTTAAATCACCTCATTCCGAGTTCGGGCGGAGAAATTACAGTGAAAACAACAATTAGAACTAACATGGTGTAGATTAGAACTAACATAGTATAAGTTAGAACCAACAAGACATAAGTTAGAACTAACATGGCATAACTTAGAACTAACATGGCACAAACTGGTCATTTTCTATCTGATTCTGCTCGAATCTGGGCAATAGAAGAATATAGACTAAGCTGGAACTAACAATACAAACCAAGATCTAAACTTGTGAACAAGTCCATAAGCCTAACAATACAAAGACTAAACAACAGATAGCTTCACAACAACAGTAGAATTAAATGCAAACAGCAGATAAGCTTAACAACAAACAGATTAGATTTGACAACAGAGCGCTGAACTACGCAACCAGTCCATAAGCTTGACAACAGAGTGTTAAACTTCGCAATAAATCGGAGAGGTTGAAAACCAAAACATAACCTTGACAATCTGTCCATAAGCTTGACAACACAACGGCAAACATAACAATACAACCAGTCCATAATCTTTACAATAAAACGTGATGACTTAACAAAACAACCTTGTATTAAAGTAATGTCAACTGCATGTACAATCTGTGTCTTTGCTCTTAGTTCCAGTATCTTGGGTGAGTATACCTGGCTCCCTTCAATGAGCTTGTGCGATAACAACAGTTAAGATTCATAAGCACATGGAATACGATCAATTCAGACGAGTCAATACGTGAATCACCTAGAAAGGCATGCGAATGCTAGCAAAAAGATAGTCCTCTGGCTTACGTTATCACTGTATAGCTATATAGTGTTAACGTATGCCAGAGGACAATTCTCTCCAGCATTTGCATGCCTCCCCATGTGATTCACGCATGACCCATCTGAATTGATCGTATTCCATGCGCTTATAAATCTTAACTGGGCGTTAATGTACAAACTCTTTGAAAGGAGCCAGGTATATTCACCCACTGATGGAACTAAGAGCAAAGACAATGGGGATAACATCTTCATCAGCGTGAGGGATATGCAAGATCCACATCAGTGTGCGTCCCAGGCAGGCCATGACCTTCATCGGATGTACAGGAACTAGCCATGATTTTACAACGCCATATATACAGGGGAACTTGAAGGTGTAGGGGAGAGGGTAAAAGTATGGGGTTTACAAATAAATGAGGAAGAGTCTACAGAGAGTCGGCGATGGGGAGATCCGAAAAAGATTGCGCCGAAAAGGTAATCAATACTATCCTGGGGTTGAACAGGCTTTGGGGATGGTGATGTTGCCGCGTGGGATGTGGGGATAGGTTCCGGACCAGGTTATCATAACTCTCCTCCTTGGGATTGCACTTTTGCAAGGTGAGTTGACTCTTCAACCTTGGGAACTATGTAAAAACAACGAATGCAGTCAAACCTAGCCGTTTTCGTGTTAGTTCTTGCCAAGTGCAAGTGAATAATGTTAGTTTAAGTGTTGGATCTATTGAATATGTTAGTTCTACCTGGGTTAATGTTCGTTCTAGCCGTTTCCGTGTTAGTTCTTGCCATTTCTAGCACAAGTGTTTGTTTTGGTGGCCATGTTAGCCCTACCTCACGCTTGTTAGTTCTAGCTGCCCTCCTGTTAGTTCTATCCCTTCTCGAGTTAGTTCTACTACGGGCTGACGTTATTTCTAGCACAAGTGTTTGCTCTGGTGGCCATGTTAGCCCTACCCTCACGTTTGTTAGTTCTAGCTGCCCTCCTATTAGTTCTATTCCTTCTCGAGTTAGTTCTACTGCGGGCTGGCGTTATTTCTAGCACAAGTGTTTGTTTT
>NW_017973603.1:0-7779 GCF_001876935.1 Asparagus officinalis
GTGACTAACAGCTCAGTTTCGGGAGGCTGCGCAAGTGATACTGCTAGTGCTGCCAGTGCATCCGCATAAACATTCTGGAGACGAGGGATGTATTCAATGAAGAATTCTTCAAAAGATTCTGCCATTTTGATGGCTTCCTGGTGGTACGGGATCAGGTCCTGGTTCCTGACATCATACTCTCCACGGACTTGGTTGACTATCAATTGAGAATCCCCAAAAGCTTCGAGATATTCGACCCCCAGCTCTTTGGCGAAACTGAGTCCAATGAGAAGTGCATTGTACTCGGCCACATTATTGGAACACGGACCAGTCAATGAATAAGCTCGGGGCATTACATGCTTTCCCGGGGAGATTAAGACGACTCCAACTCCAGAGGAAACTGTAGGACATCCCGGGGTTATTACTCTATTAACTGCCCTTGAGGCACCATCAAAATATAATTGCCATACTTGCTGGTGCGATGTAGTGTTAACCTCGTGGGTTTCATCCGGCAAGTCATCATATACTTCTGCCGTATCTGTGGTCGGGTTTGCCGCCAAAAGGTCACAAATCGCCTGTCCTTTTATCGACTTCTGCTGCTTGAAGTGCAAATCGTATTGGGACAAGAGAAGGGCCCACTTAGCTAGCCGCCAATTCATAGAGGCCGGTTGCGTCCGTACTGGATTAACATTGGAAATGACGTAAATCGTCTGTCCAACCAAGTAATGCCACATCTTTTGCATCGCGAATACCAATGCGAGGCATTCTTTCTCGATCATCGGATATCGAGACTCGGCGCCTATCAAGGTCCGACTTAGGTAATAAACTGCCTGTTCGTGACCGTTATCGTCGTCTTGTGCTAGTAAAGCACTTATCGAGTGGTTCATCGCCTTGATGTAAATCAAGAACGGTTTACCCGATTTCGGTGCAACGAGAACAGGAGGATTCGTCAGATACGTTTTGATATCTTCGAATGCTTTTTGGCAGGCATCATCCCAAATGAATGAAACCCCTTTCTTGTTTAGCTTAGAGAATGGTTGGCACTTCCCAGAAAGGTTTGAGATGAACCGCCGGATGTAAGCTAGCCACCCTTGCAATCCTCTGAGCTCTCTCAGATTTCTAGGAGGTTACAGTTCGTGTATCGCCTTTACTTTGTCAGGATCGATATGTATACCCTTAGTGGTGACGACGAATCCAAGAAATTTTCCACTGGACATTCCAAGAAATGATTTAGTGGGGTTCATCTTCAACTGATGACTCCTCATGAGATCGAACATTGTCTTCAAATCCTTGATGTGATCTTCCTTGTTGCGGCTTTTCACAACCAAATCATCAACGTAACATTCGACTGTTTTCCTGAGATGTTCTTGGAAAATCTTAGTCATCGCCCGCTGGTATGTGGCACCGGCATTCTTCAGGCCGAAAGGCATCACCGTATAGCAGAAAACGCCGAGGGGTGTTCTAAACGCCGTATGCTTCTCATCCTCTGGATGCATCTTGATCTGGTTATATCCCGAAAATCCATCCATGAAGGACATCCTCTCAAATCCACATGTATTGTCGATAATGACATCCGTGATCGGGAGAGGGAAATCGTCTTTCGGACATGCTTCATTCAGGTTCCTGAAGTCGATGCAAATCCTGATTTTGCCATTCTTCTTCATGACGGGAACGATGTTGGCTAACCAGTCTGGATGTTGTTCCTCTCGGATAAATCCTGATTCGATCAACTTCTTAACCTCTGCCTCAATGGCTTCCATAATCTGCGGACGAAACCGTCTTTGCTGTTGCTTGACAGGTTTGGCATCCGGCTTGATATCGAGGCGGTGCATTGCGACATTGGGGTCGAGCCCTGGCATGTCTTCATAATTCCATGCGAAGACGTCGATATATTCCCTGATGAGAGCAATCAATTCCTCCTTCTCATCTGGGGGAAGACTGTCGCTGATGAATATAGGCTTTGGGTTAGCTTCATCACCCATGTTAATCTGGACTATTTTATCTTCAGTGGGTGGTTCTCTTTGCTCGAACCTATCGCCATACTGCATATTCAGATGGTGAACCCACGGGTCTTCCCATGTTGGCATTTGATCGTCGTCTTCCATGGTGGATGGATCAGCTGTAGCCCTATTTGCCATTAGGGCTTTGAAAACTTCTCCCAGACTTGTATCGGAGTCCCACTCTGAAGCATCGGGAGAGTATCCCTTCTTGGCTTTGTTAGCAATTTGATCGATAATTTGCCAACCACATTCGTCATCTGATGAAACATAACCTAAGCCTCGCCCATATTTATAATAATCCTCAGGTTTACCTTTTGGTACATATACTGCTTTGGCTGGATTACGAGGACCTCGATCGAAGTATAAACCTTCTCCGAGTGTGAAATCGTAGCCCTGCTTTTCCATGAGCTTGCGCGCTTCTGGACTATACTTGGATAGATGTCGACCAGGTTTGTCATCATCTTCGTCTTCACTTAGGAAATGATCTGGTAACGGAGAGCTTTTTCCTTTACCGTAAATCACTTCTTTAGCACCTCTTACTTTGTTCGGGATGACCATGGTTGTTCCGAAAGAATGCTGGAGGTGTTCCTTCGTTACATAGGATGATCGGATCGGCATATACAACTCAGGATTGTCGTACAGCTCTTTTATCACATCATCAAGAGACAAGGAGTACTCTAAATCATCTTTTATTGCAATATCGGCAAGTTGCCAGTTACAACCTCCATCTGACGATTGTTCATCGTCAAGATTGATTACAAAGGGTACAATGTCATTTAAAACAAAACCGCCATTGTAATCGAATCCGGCTTCAGAATCAGCTTCTTCTCCGCTGTCTGTGCCCTGGGCCGATGGTTCAGTATCGGATTCGTTACCATAAAGGAGAGAATCGGTGAAATAATTCTCATACCCCTTGAATGGTTGCTTATCCGCGACCACCGTCCTAACCTCATTGTCAGTGTCGACATACTTCAAACACTGATGGAGAGTAGAGGGAATTATCACGTTACTATGGATCCAAGGCCGACCCAATAGTAAGTTGTACGAAGTCTCCGCATCGATCACATAACACGTGACTTCTGTCTTCAGATCTCCCATCTGGCACTTCACCCGGATCTTACCCAAGGGTCTTGACCCACTAGTGTTGAATCCATAAATAACAGTGCCTGTGGACGCCAACTTGCTTACTGGGATGCCGAGGAAATGCATCAATCGAAGCGGCATAATACTCACAGCAGAACCCGGATCCACTTGGATTCGGTTGACTTGGCTGGAGCCAATGTATCCGACGAAATATAACGGCCGATCGTGGTTCGAATTCTTCGTCTGCATATCTTCTTTGGTGAAAGTAATGCAGGGAAGGTTCTTAGTCGCTATGTTGCACTGTTGACTCAGCGGTTCTGGCTGTTCAGGTATCGGCTTGACTTGAGTCAGAAATACCTCTGCATTGGCCAAAGCTTCTTGTAGGGCCTCCCTGGTTTCTTTGGATAATCGCAGCAACTCATACAGCGTTATCCGTGCAGGAATGTTGGCTAATTGCGCCATAATGTCGAAGCTATGCGGAGTCTTCGAGCTTTCCGGTTTGTCTCTTCCAATTGGACGACTGAAACGAGACTGCTTCGGATTCTGTACCTCTTGGGGATTCTTCTCTTTTGGTTTATTCACCGGTTGTCGTAGAGCTTCTTTACCCGGTGTGGGACTTGCAATCACTCCCATCTCCGTGAGAGTTTTGGCTGGTCCCCGCTTGTTCACCCCCTGCTCACTAGGTGGCGGATAATTGTAGTGGTATTCATTTCCGCTCCGTGTCGCAAAAGCTTCTTGTTCTTCTTCAGAGAGCAGGAAAGTGGAGATTCTTTCGTCATCTTCCCCTGGGATAGCAGAGACTCCATAACAAGACTTCCCTTTTCCTTTAGACTTCCTCCCGGATGACGAACCGGCCCATTGTTCATCTCCAATCAGATCTGGATGAACCCAAAGGATTTCGCCATTTGGGGTTGTGTGCGGCACAAGTCCCTTTTGGCGCTGTCCGTGCGGATCGTCATTCACCGTCTTCATCCCGACTTTGGTGACGCGTTTTGGCTCGAACCAAGTTGTAGGCACCGACCCAAAACTGATTGACACTGCGTTGGCCCCCACATTCTTGGCTGGTTTCGGGGTTATGACTCCTACGTCGATTAACGCCTGGATCTTGTCCTTGAGGTGGTAGCATGATCTCGTAGGGTGGTGGACCGCTCTGTGGTACGCGCAGTACTTTGGATCCGTCACTTTGCTGGCCCCTTCTTGATCCACGATCGCCGGCAACTGGATCTTGTTGTTCTCCAACAGGTATTTGAAGATGCCGGGAACTTCATCATCCTTGAAGGAGTACACTTTAGGAAACCTCGGCTCCGCAGATTTCTGCTTCTGAGGCCGTTGTTGCCATTGTCCTCGAGATTGTTGGGGTGCTTGTTGCTGTGGCTGCTGTTGCTGTGGTTGCAATTGAAAGGTTTGATTAGCATCAACTGCATTAGCTTGTGCCTTACCTTTCCCCCGTGGGACGAAGTTTTGCTTTGGAACACTCGTCGCCGGTTGGCCTCTTTCCGCCTTCTTCCTCTTGAGGAATCGCTCAGCTTGCTCTCCCCGGACTTTCAAGTCCTTCCATGTATTGGATGGTGCTGTCCCCATTGCTTCTAGCACGTCCAACGCGAGGTTGTTGTGGCAGGTCTGGAGGATGAATTCCTCGGTGATCGGGTCCCGGCAATTCATCGCCTTGTTCCGGAA
Organism: Asparagus officinalis; assembly: GCF_001876935.1. Taxonomy (NCBI): domain Eukaryota; kingdom Viridiplantae; phylum Streptophyta; class Magnoliopsida; order Asparagales; family Asparagaceae; genus Asparagus; species Asparagus officinalis. The sequence continues at coordinate 4,740 of NW_017973603.1, forward strand.
TCTTTTGACGAAGGTATCGACTAACTCTCCGTCCTTCTGCTTCTCATCGAGCAACGATCCGATAGATATCTCGGTGTCGTCGTCGAAGAAGTTGGCCAGGAACTTGGTCTCCATGTCATCCCAGCTGTTTACGCTGCCTGGCTTGAGGCGGCGATACCAATCGAAGGCGGCTCCGCGAAGAGTGCCGACGAATGACCGCACCATCAGAGGCTCATTACCAGAGATCACCCCCAAATGCGATTTGAAGTAAATCAAATGCTGGGTAGGTGAACCCATCCCATTAAACGGCGTGAAGTTAATTAGATTAAACTTCGCCGGATATGGGATCGATTCCCATTCTCTTGGGTATGGGCAAGGAATGCCTGTTTTCTTCGTCTCTTGAGCGGAAATTAGTGTGTTGATTTTGCTCTCGAGGTTCTTGATCTTCAGGTTTTCGCCGGTTTCTTCGCCAGCATTCTCATTACCACCCCCTGCGTTGACGGGAGGATCATTGGTGTTACGAGCATTTGTATCCTCATCTTCCACATTAATCGGGTTACGATGATTCTGCTCGCCTTGTTGGTTCGCCAATGCTTGGATCTGTTGGTCATGCATTTCTCTCATCTGCTGCATGGCCATCTCCATCTCAAATTTGAAACTTTCTTTCTGCTTAGCCAAAGCGTCTTCAAGCATCTTGGCCATCTGCTCCGCACTTATCATCAGGGCCTCGCGGGGTTGTCCCTCGCTGGATACTGTATTATCTGATGCCACCGCGGAGCCGGCATCAGATTCTTCATCTTCTGAAGGGCGTCTTGTCCGAATCCTACCATAAGTTGCTCGCTCTATGGTTCCGGACTGCAGACGGGTTCTAGGTCGGGAAGCTTTCAGAATCGACTCGAAATCTTCTCGTGCCGATGTCCCTTTGCTCGTCATGTTGGTGGTGACCCTCGGAAATTCTCCGTCTTCAATCACCCTTCTTCTTCGTTGGAAGCGCCTAGGCCTTGGTTTTGGCGTTTCCGCATTAAGTCTTTCAAAAACTGAAACTCTTTCGGGGACCGCCTTAATGCAATTGCATTCCGACAATACCGCCCGAATGAGTTTGGAACAGGGACATTGAATTTCCCGTTCTCGGGGACTCCTCTTCCTGGTTCTATTCGTACCCCCAGCACGATAGTACAACTCGTCATTTTGACAGTCAGAGTAACCTATCGTGTGCGGGCACGCCTTCTCAGGTACAACACAATCATTATCAGATGATAATGTTTCCATCTGAGGTTGACTTGCCTTCTTTGGGCTTTCAAAGGTTACCCGCCTCAAAACATGCCTTTTTGGGCGTGAATTTTCGGCGTGATCTTGGACTTCAATGCGCAAATTGGTGCGCGCAGCTGCCTTGAGGTCTTTGTCATGCTGGAGGTGATGGCGACCCCCAGTATGTTGAGTCGTTCTGGGCTTCTTCATCGGGCCCAAACGCTCGTGAATTGGAGCTTTGCCTCTCACGTCAGGAATTGGACCGAGGCGCTCCAAAATTGGTTTCTTCTTGCGGGATGACTCTGCATGATCTCCCGGAGAAGTTATTGGGATTGACGGCGACTTTGGTTGACTCGCCGGAGTTTGACCTTCCTTAGAAGGCTGCACTGGTTGCTTTTTGGCCTGAGTCGCCACTTCAGACTTAGGCTTCCAGACTTGTCGTGTTGGTGGTGGCTTCTTCTCCACCTCCTTTTGCAGCTTTCTACGGGCTTCCTGAGCTTGAGCCCGTGCCTGCGCTGACATCGCGCGGCGCTTGCGAATGCGCTCCTCGAGTGTCGAACGGTTCCGTTTGACGCGGACCCATTCTTTCTTTGGCGGCTTGGAAGAGTCGCCATTCATTGGTGGTTGAGGCTGTTTGCCTCTTCTGTTCTTCAACTCCGCGTGGTAGCGGAATCCGTCCGTAGACTCCATCGCCTTAGCGAATTGCCGCGCAAGGCGTTGACGACGCCTCTGGCGGGCTCTCTTTGAGAGAGTCACAACGCCCTGAACAGTAGAGGCGTTGGCGGGAGTTGGGTTGACCTGATTGGAGGTCGGTGGAACTTCATTTGACGCAACTTCGGCGTCAGTTGGGTTGAGAGCTTCGTGGGCTTCCCGAGCAGCTTCAAACCAACGAGCTTTTCTCCCGGAGGAGAACTTCTTGGACTTGCGGGGGGAGATAGAGCCGGACGAGGACACGTACTCCTCGAACTTGGCTTGGTCGAACTCGTACTCGACCTCCTCCACGACCGGGATTGCAATCCGCGGCTGCGACGCATCGATCTCGTTGGCGAGATCGTCGGCTCCCACTGTGGTCGCCAGATTGTTCGCGTGGAAAACTGTTTTCTTTTTCATTGATATGATTGTCATCTTGGGTTACAAAGATCCGGTCTTTTATAGATCCGGTTACAACTAAATCAAAGAAAATAAAGAAAAATTACAACTCTCCTCTGTGAACAAATCACGAGCTCCTGTTTTGCGGTCGCTCGCTTTGGTGGGTTCTTTGCCTGCGCCGGGGTTAATCCGTGGACCACCGCGCGATCTAGATCCGGTCGGATCTACACGAGTATGCGGGTATTATTCCACGAAGGGAATAATAGCCGGGAGGGATTAATCCACCAAGGGAATAATCGCTCAGATCTCGAGATCTAAGACCAAGCTTAGATCTGGAGTGTAGTCTCGTGTAGATCTCAGATCTGTTCTTTCTTCCTCTCGAGATCCTGCCTTTTCTGACGTGGATGGTCGCCGAGGATCAGATCTGAATGGTGCAAGTCTTCTGGTCTTCAAGCTCCGAGTTCACTCTTCAATCCGGCAGAGTTTCGGCTCTTGAAAGTTCGACCCCTGAAAATGAACATCTCTAGGCCTATTTATAGGCTCTCAGGACAGTGGCTGCAAAAAGGGAATTGTCGGCCACCTCTGGCCACTGTCGGCCACCTCGGGCCACTGTCGGCCACCTCGGGGTGGCCGACACTGTGCCTAGCCACCTTGGGGTGGCTCGGCTCATGGCCGAGCCACCCCAAGGTGGCTCGGCCACCGAGCCACCCCGAGGTGGCTCGGC
>NW_017973603.1:10625-15507 GCF_001876935.1 Asparagus officinalis
AAGTTTCAAGTTTGAGATGCAGATGGCCCTGCAGACTATGAGAGAGATGCATGAGCAACAAATCCAGGCATTCAGGAACCAACAAGGTGAACCAAGTCACCGTAATCAGGTTGTTCAGGAAGAAGAGCACACGGATAGGGATGGAGCTCACAATGCCAATAACCCTCCCGTCAATGCAGGGGGTTGTTCGCGGGAAAAATCGTGTCTTTCTTCATTGTTGATATCATTGCTATCTCAGTTAACAACTTTATGCGTTACAAAGATCCGGTCTTTTTATAAGATCCGGTTACAATGAAAAATCAAAGAAAACAAAGTAAAGATTACAATTTTCCTTATTTGTCGAACTAATCGCGAGCTCCTGTTTTGCGGTCGCTCGCTTTGGTGGGTTCTTTGCCTGCGCCGGGGTTATTTGCCGTGGACCACCGCGTGATCTCGATCCGGTCGGATCTACACGATATGACGGGTAATATTCCACCAAGGGAATAATAGCCGGGAGGGATTGTTTCACCAAGGAAACAACCGCTCGAATCTCGGGATCTAAGAACCAAGCTTAGATCCGGAGTGTGATCGTGTAGATCTCAAATCCAATCCTCTCGAACTCCTGCCTTATTTGGCGTTGGTGATCGCCGAGCACCGGATCTGAAAGTCCAAGTCTCCAAGCCTTCAAAGTTGTGATCTTTTTTAGATCTGAGTCTTCAATCCAGCAGGGCTTCGCCTCTCTCCAAAATTTCCAACCTCTGAAACAAATGAGCACAAGGCCTATTTATAGGCACTCAGAACTGTGCCCGCGCACAGTTCTGAGCCTAGCCACCCATGGGTGGCTCGGCCTTGGCCGAGCCACCTCAGGGTGGCTCGGCTTGGGCCGAGCCACCCTGGGGTGGTTCGGTTTCGGCCGAGTCCCCGGGTGTTTGTCCGTTTCGTCCTTTGTTTCCGGTTCTGGTTCTCTTGTGTGGTTGATTGACTTGGCAACGACTCTTTGACTTGATTCCAGATTTGGCAGTGAGTCGGGTTCCTGATATGGCAGTAAACCAACTTCTGAATTTGAGTCCGGAATTGATGTTGATTTGATCGTGATTCATCCGAGTTCGCTCTTGTTTAGATGACTCGGTGATTCACCTAAACATTGGTTTGATTCCGCGTGCGAGTGGATGCATTCCAATGCTTGGGTGCGATTTGTCGCCTCGTTAACCTGCTCCGTTGCGTATAGCTTGGCTTCAGCGTTGGCGAGCTAACGGTCTTGTTTGGATACGTCGCCCGGTGGTCCGTTTGTTAAATCGGCGTCGAGCTGTGCTAAGGGACCTATAGGCAATTTTATACGCCTACAGATACCCCCTCCAAAGTATTTCAGTCTCATTCTTTTATAGAAGAGTCTGGAATACTTTGGATGTGATTGTCCCAACCTTCAGTCGGTGTAACGGGACTCTGGAATGACTTCTGTTCTGGATTCCTTCAATTCCTTCAGGCTATTCAGTGCTTTGTAGAATGCCTGTAGGGGTTCCGGTGCTGCATTTATTGTCTGACCGTTGTTGGAATTTGAACTTGAAGTCGATTCTTGATTTCTTGACTTTTTGGCTCGAGTTTGCTGCTTCAACACAGAACTTATCATCGATTGACTGCGTTGAATCTTCATCTATAACGCGTTGTCTGGCGTTTGAGCTTCATTGCGACGCGTTGTCCGGCGTCCAGGCTTCATTATGATGCACTGTTCGGCATTTGACACAGTTTATACTCGTACGTCTGCTGGAGTACACACGGTTTAAGCTCTTAAGGAATTGGAGCATGGATCTTATCCCAAGGTCGTTGGATGCTCGAGTCACGAGACCAACTCATAAAGTTGATGCGTCAATGACTCGCATATTTATAGGATTTTTGGCAAATCCTCAGCCATCAACGGGTTTGATGCGCCTTTACCGACTACCGTTTGAGTCGGGCTAGCATGCGGATTGTTTTAAGTCCGTTCCGCATGTGACGTTATGCTAAAAGAGTTAACTCTTTTAGTGCTACGATATTGAATACGTAGACTTCGTCTTTCTCCTGTGAAAAGACTAAACAGCAACGTGTATCAGACGTTGACTTAGGATTTTTGGCAAATCCTCAGCCCTCAACGGATTTGTCATGCTTTTACCGATTACCGTTTGAATCGGGCTTACATGCGGATTGTCTTAAGTCCGTTCCGCATGTGACGTTGTGCTAAAGGAATGAACTCCCTTAGACTTGATGCTACGATATTGAATACGTAGACTTTGTCTTTCTCACGGGAATAGACTACCCGGCGACGCGTGTTAGGCGTTGACTTTAGGATTTTTGGCTAACCCCCAGCCTTCAACGGATTTGATTAGCCTTTACCGACTACCGTTTGAGTCGGGCTAGCATGCGGATTGACGAAATCCGTTCCGCATGTAACGTTGTGCTAAGAGAGTGAATTCTCTGAGACTTTGTGCTATGATGTTGAATACATAGGCTTCGCCATTGTCACGGGAATAGGCTACCCGGCAACGTGTGTTAGATGCTGACTTATCCCTACTTAGGCAACGGATTTGACATGCTTTTACCGATTACCGTTTGAATCGGGCTTACATGCGGATTGTTTTAAGTCCGTTCCGCATGTGATGTTGTGCTAACGGAATGAACTCCCTTAGACTTGCTGCTACGACTTCGAATACGTAGACTTCACCATTGTTACGGGCATAGGCTAGGCTACCCGGCAACACGTGTTAGGTGTTGACTTTATCCCTACTTAGGTTTCGGGATAAAATACCCCAGACTGGTATTCTGGTGTCTTTTTCTACGGCGAAAGACTAAACTGGCGACGCGTGTTAGGCGTCGGCATATCCTTTCTTAGGATTCAGGATGAAATTCCCCATGCGTGTAAGACATGGATTTTGGTGTTATTAATAACAACCTGCCACAATGTTGAATATGTGAACGAGTGTTCTTTTTAACGGTTAAGAACTAACCGGCTGCGCGGGTTAAGCGCAGACTTATCCTTACTTAGGTTTCAGGATAGAATACCCCAGAATCGAACTCTGGTGTCTTTTTCTACGGAAAAAGACTAAACCGGCAGCGCGTGTTAGGCGCAGACTTATCCCTGCTTAGGATTCGGGATAAACTTCCTAGGAGGAATCCTAGATTGATAAATTTCGGAAAAGATCAGTGCGGGAAAGGAAGAATTTTATATTCTATTTCCCGGTCTTCTTTTAGGGTGAAGGCGAACCCGAAAACAAGGAAGGAAGAATTTTATATTCTATTCCTTGATTCTGGAAAGGAAGAATTTTATATTCTATTTCCAACGCGAAAGAAACTAGAAGTGGGATCTCCACTTCGAGAATCTGGAAAATCTAGATAAACTTGCCTTTTATAGGATTGGTTATCTAAACTGAAAAGGAGTTCTTCGTTTATCGAAGTGAAACTTTAACTTCGGTTATAGCCATGAGAGGGCTTAACCAAAGAGAAGAAGAAGGGAGTTCTTTCGTTTATCGAAAGGGGACTCTTAACTGAAAGTGGACCTCTTGTTCATAGAAAGAGTCAAGGAGGGCCAGAAAGACATTTTTGGTGGACCCACTGTCAATTGAAATTGATCAGTGAGGGATTTTGGTGGTGAAAAAGATTTTGGGTTATCCTCTAGATTATTAAGTGTAATATTCTTCAAGGAACTTCCCGGTAAATGGGTTATCCTGAATGTACTAGGGATAGTACTTTTTCAGGAACTTCCCATTTATTGGCATTAATTGCCTGGTGCCTTCTTGAGTAATCAGGCGATATGCACCGTTTGAGTAGACTGTGTCTATCACAAACGGTCCTTCCCACTTGGGTTCGAATTTACCTTTCTTCTTGGAATTGAGGATTATCGGTCGGCGAGCAGCGAGGACCAGATCTCCTTTCTTGAAGCTTCTCTGTCGGACTCTTTTGTTAAAAGCCCTAGATATTCTGGCTTGATATAACTCAATTTGTTGTTGAGCCTCCAAGCGCTTTTCATCCAACCTCTCGAGTGCATAGCCTCACATCCGTATACCAACGAATATGGGGTGGCTCCTGTAGGTGTGCGTATGGTGGTGCGATAAGCCCAGAGTGCTTCACCGAGTTTATCGTAGCCGTATACCAATGAATATGGGGTAGCTCCCGTAGGTGTTCGTATGGTGGTGCGATAAGCCCAGAGTGCTTCACCGAGTTTATCGTCCCAGTCTCGTTTATTGGTCTTCACGAGCTTTGACAGGATCTTAATGATCGTCTTGTTGAAAGCCTCAGCTAGTCCGTTTGCGGCGGGATAATAAGCTATCGACGAGACATCTTCAATCTTGAATTTGTCACAAAACCTGATGAAGGCGTTGCTTATGAACTGTGGACCGTTGTCATGAATGATCCGTCTTGGCACGCCGTGTCGGTATATGACATGATGCTTGATGAAATTGATGACGTTGTTCGTCTTCACTTCTCTGAGCGGAATTGCTTCAGCCCACTTTGAGAAATAATCTGTGATTGCGAGGATGAATCGATCGCCTTTGACTGAAGGGGGAAAAATAGGACCAACAATATCCATACCCCATATCTCGAACGGCCATGATGTGGTTGATGTGTGTAAATGCTCCGGTGGTTGGTACAAGCATGACACTCTCGAGCGTATTCGATTGCGTCACGAACCATTGTTGGCCAAAAATATCCCATTCTCCTGATGCGATCATACAGTTTAGGACCAGGCTGATGCGCACCACATTCTCCTTCGTGTGCCTCCTTAAGAACTTCTTCTGCTTCTTTGTTCGAAAGGCATCGAAGTAATAAACCATCGTACCCTCTACGGTATAACGTATGGGTTTCAGTATTATAGAAGAATCTTGGTGCTCTTCGGCGGATTGATTCCCTTTCTTTTACATCCTCGGGCAAAATA
>NW_017973604.1:0-15405 GCF_001876935.1 Asparagus officinalis
GTTCTGTTTCGGGAGGCTGCGCTAGTGACACGGCCAATGCGGCCAACGCGTCTGCATAGGTATTCTGTAACCGTGGAATATGTTCGATAAAGAACCCTTCAAATGATCCCGCTATCTCCACCGCCATCTTATGGTACGGAATGAGATCTTGTCTTCGAACTTCATATTCTCCTTGAACTTGCTTGACTATTAGTTGAGAATCGCCGAAGGCCTCGAGATACTCCACCCCCAGCTCCTTAGCGAAGAAAGAACCCTTCAAATGATTCCGCTATCTCCACCGCCATCTTATGGTACGGAATGAGATCTTGGCTTCGAACTTCATATTCTCCTTGAACTTGCTTGACTATCAGTTGAGAATCGCCGAAGGCCTCGAGATACTCAACCCCCAGCTCCTTAGCGAAGTTGAGTCCTATGATCAATGCGTTATACTCTGCTACATTATTCGAGCATGGCTCGGTTAGCGAGTAGGCGCGAGGCATCACATGTTTTCCTGGGGAAACTAAGACTACTCCAACTCCGGAGGAGATTTTAGAACTTCCAGGAGCACTTGCAACATTAGTTGCTCGCGAAGCGCCATCGAAGTATAAGCGCCATATTTGTTGGTGAGAAGTTGCGTTGACTTCGTGGGCCTCATCGGGTAGATCGTCATATACCTCGGCGGTGTCCGTTGTTGGATTGTCTGCCAGGAGGTCACAGATGGCCTGCCCTTTTACTGACTTCTGTTGCTTGAAATGCAAGTCGTATTGGGACAGGAGTAAGGCCCATTTTGCTAATCGCCAGCTCATGGAAGCGGGTTGAGTCATGAATACTCGAACCGGATTAACTTTAGAGATGACGTAAATGGTCTGCCCGACCAGATAATGTCGCATCTTCTGAATGGCGAACACCAAGGCGAGGCATTCTCTCTCAATCATAGGATATCGAGACTCGGCGCCCACCATGGTTCGGCTCAAGTAATACACTGCCTGCTCGTGACCGTTATCGTCATCTTGTGCAAGTAATGCACTTAATGAGTGGCTCGTCGCCTTGACATAAATCAAGAACGGTTTGCCCGATTTCGGTGCAACAAGTACAGGAGGTTTTGAGAGATATTCTTTAATACTCTCGAATGCCTTTTGACAAGCGTCATCCCATACAAAGGACACGCCCTTCTTTGCAAGCCTGGAGAATGGTTGGCATTTTCCTGAGAGGTTCGAAATGAACCGACGGATATAAGCCAATCGCCCCTGCAATCCTCTGAGCTCCCTGAGGTTTCTCGGAGGTTGTAATTCATTGATCGCCTTTACCTTATCAGGATCGATGTGGATACCTTTGGTGGTGACGACGAATCCCAGGAATTTTCCACTCGACATTCCGAGGAAAGACTTGGTAGGATTCATCTTCAACTGATGGGCTCGCATTAAGTCGAACATGGTCTTTAAGTCTTTGATGTGATCCTTTTTATCACGACTTTTCACGACCAGATCATCTACGTAGCATTCAACAGTCTTTCGGAGATGATCCTGAAAGATCTTTGACATAGCTCGTTGATATGTAGCACCTGCGTTCTTTAAGCCGAAGGGCATAACTGTGTAACAGAAGACACCGAGGGGCGTTCTGAATGCGGTGTGCTTTTCATCATCCGGATGCATCTTTATCTGGTTATAACCAGAGAAACCATCCATGAAAGACATCCTCTCGAACCCACACGTATTGTCGATGATGACATCCGTGATGGGGAGGGGAAAATCATCTTTTGGGCAAGCAGTGTTGAGATCCCGAAAGTCGATACAAATCCTGACTTTCCCGTTCTTCTTAAGGACTGGGACAATATTGGCTAGCCATTCTGGATGTTGCTCCTCTCGAACGAAGCCCGAGTCAATAAGCTTCTTGACCTCGGATTCGATCGCCTCCATCATTTGCGGACGAAACCGTCTTTGTTGTTGTTTGACTGGTTTGGCATCCATCTTGATATTGAGACGATGTACTGCTACGTTCGGGTCGAGTCCTGGCATGTCTTCATAATTCCAGGCGAACACGTCAATGTACTCCTTGATAAGAGAGATTAACTCTTCTTTCTCATCGGGTAGAAGACTATCGCTAATGAATATCGGTTTAGGATTTTCCTCAGTTCCCATATTCACCTGGAGTACTTGATCTTCGGTAGGAGGCTCTCTTTGCTCGAACCTATCACCATACTGCATGTTTAGGTGGTGAACCCAAGGATCTTCCCATGTTGGCATCTGGTCGTCTTCCTCTATTGCGGTAGGATCGACCGTGACCATATTTGACATCAACCTTTTGAACGTCTCGCCAAGGCTAGTGTCGGAACCCCCAGCCGAAGAGTCGGAAGAGTACCCGTTTCTAGCCTTGTTAGCGATCTGATCAATGATTTGCCAGCAACATTCGTCGTCGGACGAGGAGACGTAGCCGAGACCTCTTTTATAGCGATAATAATCGTCGGGTTTTCCCTTCGGTACATAGGCCATTCGAGGTGGAACTCGTGGGCCTCGACCAAAGAAAAGACCTTCTCCGAGTGTGAAGTCATACCCATACTTTTCCATCATATCGCGCGCTTTTGCGTCATATCTGAATAGATGAGGAGCAGGTTTATCTTCGTCTTCTTCTTCCTCTAAGAAGTGATCGGGTGTCGGATCTTCTTTTCCTTTGCCGTAGACGACTTCTTTTCCACTCCATTTTCCCGCGGGGATGACAAGCGTCGCTCCGCATGGATCTTGTACCTGCTTTTTCGTCAGACAAAATGACTGAAGAGGCATATGTAGGTCAGGATTATCACAAAGCTCTTTAGTGACGTCATCCAGACACATCAAATACTCTAAATCATCGTTTATTGATAGTTCTTCGGCAAGTTGCCAGTTACAACTATTCTCCGATGATTCATCATCGTCAAGATTGATTACAATGGGTACAATGTCATTAAGAACAAAACCACCATCATAATCAAGCCCTGGTTCGGTATCAGCTTCATCTCCGCTGTCCGTTCCTTGGGCCGATGGTTCAGTATCGGATTCAGCGCCGTATAAAAGGGAATCGGTGAAGTAATTCTCCAATCCCTTAAACGGTTGCTTATCCGCGACCACCGTCTTGACTTCATTGTTTGTGTCTACATATTTGAGACACTGATGTAGAGTTGACGGGACTATAAGGTTACCGTGGATCCAAGGTCGACCCAACAGTAAGTTATAGGATGTTTCCGCGTCAATCACATAACAAGTGACCTCCGACCTCAAATCCCCAATCTGGCACTTGACTCGGATCTTCCCCAAGGGCCTAGACCCGCTGGTGTTGAATCCATAAATCGTAGTGCCAGTGGATGCTAATTTGCTAGTCGGGATTCCGAGATGATGCATCAATCGGAATGGCATGATGCTAACAGCGGAACCCGGATCGACTTGGATCCGGTTGACAACGCTGGAGCCAATGTGACCGGTAAAGTACAACGGTCGGTCATGCTTTGAATTCTTCGTCTGCATATCTTCTTTAGTGAAGGAGATGCAGGGAAAGTGTTGCGCCGCCAGGTTGCATTGTTGAACTGACGGCTCTGGTCCTTCTGGAGATGGCTTGATCCGAGTCAGAAAAGCTTCAGAGTCACTTAAGGCTTCTTGCAGCGCTTTCCTTGTGTCCTTTGAAAGGCGCAACAGCTCGTATAGAGTTATGCGAGCTGGGATGTTGGCCAACTGCGCCATGATGTCGAAATGAGGCGGTGAGCTCGTATTTCCCGGTTTGTCTCTACCAATCGGATGATTGAATCGAGACTGCCTCGGGTTCTGGGCTTCTTGCCGCGGAGGCTCTTTCCCCTTCTCCTTTTGCTGGACTTTCTCCGCAGATGCGGGTGTTGGGGGAATTGCTGAGATTCCTAATTCTGCCAACGTTTTGGAAGGAGGGGTTTTGGTGCCCAATTGCTCGGAAGCGTCTGGGTACTTGTAGTGATACTCGTTCCCGCTTCGGGTTGCAAAGACCTCCTGTTCGTCTTCAGACAGTGGAAAGGTTGGGATTTTGTCGTCCTCTTCTCCTGGAATGGCAGAAGCTCCATAACAAGATTTCCCTTTTCCTTTTGACTTTCTTTTTGATGATGATCCGGTCCATTGCTCATCTGTGATCAAGTCCGGATGAACCCACAGAATCTCACCATTTGGGGTTGTGTGTGGCACGAGCCCTTTCTGGCGCTGTTGGTGAGGATCATCATTCACCGTCTTCACTGCTGCATTGATCACCGGCTCGTGTTGGAACCAACTCGAGGGAACAGTCCCGAAACTAATGGATACCATGTTTGCACCCACTTTCTTCTCTTTGGGCTGCTTCATGGTGATAACCCCAACATCGATTAGGGCCTGAATCTTATCTTTGAGAGCGTAGCATACCTTGGTGGGATGGTGCACCGCTCGGTGGAATGCACAGTATTTCGGATCGTTGACCCTCTTGGCATCTTCTTGATCCTGAATCGGTGGCAACTTGATCTTGTTGTTCTGAACGAGGTATTTGAAGATACCCGGGATTTCATCCTCCTTGAACGAGTAGGTCTTTGGGAACCTCGGCTCCGCGGCCTTTTGCCTTTGGGGCTGTTGTTGCCATCTCGATTGTTGAGGCGCCCTCTGTTGCTGCTGTGGCTGTTGCGGCTGTGCTTGCACCTCAAACACTTGATTCGCATCTACAGCATTTGCTTGTGTTTTCCCCTTACCCCTAGGGGTAAAGTTCTTCTGTTGTGGGACACTGTTTGGTATTTGGCCCCTTTCAGCCTTCTTCCTTTTGAGGAGTCGCTCGGCTCTTTCCCCTCTCACCTTCAAGTCTTTCCAGGTCGTTGGCGGTGCCGTTCCCATGGCTTCAAGGATGTCCAATGTTAAATTGTTGTGGCAAGTTTCGAGGATGAATTCCTCGCTGACCGGGTCCCTGCAATTCATAGCTTTGTTCCGGAATCTCTTCACGAAGTTTTCAACCGTCTCGCCATTCTTCTGTTTTTCATCGAACAGCGTGCCGATCGAAACCTCGGTGTCATCATCAAAGAAATTGGTCAAGAACATGTCCTCCATGTCATCCCAGCCGTTGATACTTCCGGGCTTGAGACGGCGGTACCAGTCGAAGGCAGCTCCGCGAAGAGTGCCGACGAATGACCGCACCATGAGGGGCTCATTTCCGGAAATAATTCCTAAATGAGACTTGAAGTAGATTAAATGTTGGGTAGGGGAACCCTTTCCATCAAACGGCGTAAAGTTAATGAGATTAAACTTTGCCGGATATGGAATGGATTCCCACTCCCTCGGATATGGACACGGTATACCTGACCTTTTTACCTCTTGAGCATTCATCAATGCATTGATTTTGCTCTCCAAGTCTTTCATCTTTTTGTCTTCACTCGTTTCTATTTTCGAGTGGTTTTGGGGAGAGGTAATGTGGTCTTCTTTGGCATTATCATCTACCGGACCACTTCCGTTGTCGTTGTTGACAGGAGGAATAATGACATTATTCCCTTCCCGTTCATTCTCTTCTTGGTTCTGATGATTGGGTCGAGTGGGCTCCTCTTGATGAGTTGTCAAAGCTGCGAGTTGCTGATCGTGCATCTCCCTCATCCGCTGTAGGGTCATTTCCATCTCGAATTTGAAAGCTTCTTTCTGCCGAGTTAGGGCGTCTTCAAGCATTTTGTTCATTTGTTCGGCACTGATCATGAGTGATTCGTACGGCTGGCCCGCACTTGAAGCCGTGTCATCTGATGCGACGGCGGAGCAGGTATCTGAATCAGCATCTGATTCTTCTTCTTCCAGAGAGAGGCCCTTTGGTACTCTTTGGTAGCCCTTCCGGCCGCTGGTTCCGGGCCGCATCCGTGCTATACACCGGGATACCTCAGCGAGCTGTTCTATGCTGAAGTGTGGTGTTGATTCCCCTCGGCCGGTCATGTTGACCGACACTCTTGAATACTCGTCTTTTTCCCCCCCCCTTTTGTCTTTTTCTTCATTTTGTTTCCCCCCTCTTTGTTTTCTTTCTTGTTTGAATTTGTTTCCCCTTTTGTTTTCCCCCCTCTTTTCAAAAGAGAATTCATCTTCTTCCTCCAAACCTCCTCCATTGTTTTTCTTTCAAGAGCTCCATACCCCAAAGAAATTCGGTTTTTTGTATGCTCCTTCTTGGCCGAAAATTTTCACTTTTCACTAGGGTTTCTCCCTCCACCTTCAAGCTCGGATCTTGACTCTTGGATTGGGGATTTCAAGCCTCTTGATTTGGGTAAGCTCCTCTTCACCATCCTCTTATTTTGTGGTAAAGGTTGCATTTTTATTCTTGTGGTAGACTAGGGGGCATGTATGCACTATTATTTCGGGGGGTTTTGTGCAAAAAGAGGTAATGGCCGAAACTTTGGGGGGTTTATTTGCAAAATTCGTGGGGGTTTATTTGCAAAATGGGACTGAAATTTTGAGGCTTGGATTTCATTCCCCTTTGGTAACAATTTGGATGGGTGTTTCATGCAAAAAGACCATACCTTATTGAGGGTTTTATGTGCAAATGTGGGGCCGAAAAGTTTTGGGGGCTTATTTGCAAAAGTGGCCGAAGAATTGGGGTGGTGTTCATGTAATAGAGGACTGAAGTTTAGGACCTAAATTACATGTTCATTTGGCCACAAGCTTGAGGGGTATTTTAGGCAAGAGGACCAAAAGTTGTTGGAGGGGTTTATTTGCAAAACAGCCCATAAATGTCTTAGAGGGACTTATTTGCAAAAGGCAGTGAACTTATGGCTGAAATCCAATGAGTTTTGACCACGAACTCATGATCAAAATTTTGATAAGGCATGTGGAGCCCAAACCAAGATTTTGTAGAGGGGCTTTTATGCAAAATTGGCTGAATTCTGCAAAAGGGCTCATTTGCAAATTTTAACCAAAATTGTGGGGTACCGGGGTGTTATATGATCGAATGTGACGATCATGACCCGGGTCACGCGTGTCCTTGACCTAGATTTTGGCCTTGAACACAAAGGGTATTTTGGGTATTTCACCAAAATTCACCGTGAAAGATGACAATCATCGTGCACGAAATTTGTAGGTTTAATTAGACTTCAATTATGAAATCCTATTTGTGTATAGGATTTTAATTAAAGTTCTTAATTTCCCTTTTAAATTTCGTATATTCATGTTTTAGATTGTACCTGACTTGCTGCTTTTCGTTGCAGATTTGCAATGTCTCCGCGTCGATCTCGTCCCCGGAGGAGCCGTTCTCGTTCACAGCATAGTGAGGAGGAGGTCCCCACGACATCCTCTCCCGCGGCTTCATTTTTCGGGGGTGAGAATTTATGCAGAGATTTTGTCTTACATCCCTGATTGACCTCTTTGCGGGTCATGAAGGAAGAACCGATACCTCTCTCGCGGAGGGTAAGGTTTCAGACTTGTTTTGCTTAGCCAATTCAAGTCTTCGGATATATTGGGGCGATTTTGTGTTGTCCTACACCTTATAGGTCGGTGTACGTTACCACGTTATTCACGTGATGACGCATGCCGTCCTTCTGGTGTAGGTCACTCAAAATCGTCTCTCCAATTATTCCGTGGATGAGTCTATCATTCTTCTTACGAGATGGATTTTCTGATTCCGCCCTTGTGCTTTATTGCAGTGGAATTTCCCGCGGGTAGCCTTCCTCCTCACGCCAACACCGGATGTAGTCGGGAGGTTTTCTCTTCCGCTACTCTTAGGCAGGCTGTTGGCCCACTTCCTCGGTTCGACGGGGATCGTCCAAATGACTCTTGCCGTTCGATACAGGAAGGAGGGCGCCATTGCTTGCGCCAACTTATCACAGATGCCTCCTTCACCCCTGATTCTACTTCCACTCAGGTTCTAAAGAAGCCGGGTTTTCTATTTGGAGATCATGTCAGGGATCCTGCCACGCTGACTCTTTGTGAGGAGCATTGGTTAACTCTTGACGGTGGAGCCTGTTTGTACATCCCTTCGATTCCACGCCACTATTCTTTCAGTCATTTGAAGGGGCAAGCCGTGGACCGGCAGATGTCTTGGCATCTTACTGAAGATGCTGATCGGGTTCAATGCGGATATGCTACTCACCATAAGACTCCTGGCTCTGAGGGGTATCATGACGTGCGTGGTCTACGACCCGGGATCATGGGTCTTGATACTGCACCCCCAGGCGAGGTGTCAGCTGCTGCTCCGACTGTGAGCAACCGTCTGGCTCTTCTTGGGAGACAGTTACCCCCATCGGAGTACAGATGTTATGGCTGGGCTTCCTCCCTAGCCAAAGGGTGGTGGGCGCGCATGACTGGTTTCGTCTTGGCGCGCTGGGAGAGGGATCTGAAGAGCAGTGGGTTGTATGCACCCATACGAGCTACTATGTACGGCATCCCAGTCAGCTGTCGCCATTTCTTGGCTTTGCTGGAGACTTATGTGCCCGATAGCAACACCTTCCTGACCAGCGGAGGTGAGCTAGGGTTGGCCTTGCACGAGATGCATTATGTTTCGGGTCTTCCGATGGGGGACTGTCCGTATCAGGAGTACTTCCCTACGAACCAGCAGCTGGAGTGTATGAAGAAAGATACTCCGGACATGTATGACACACTCTGGGATCTTACTTGCCACTACTACACTTCCTTGATCCAAACTTCTCCCCAAGCGAGAAGGAAGAGGCAGATCAGCTTGAAGCAGTTTGCCAGCTACTTGTTCCAGAACTTGGAAGGTGATTCCAGTGCGCCCATTCATGAATTAGACGTGATGACTCCTTCGGCCGTTAATGAGTTGTTGGAAAAGGCTGAGGTTCGTTCCTACACTATCGGCAGTGCTGAGGGGGCTTTTCCCGCGGGGACAAAGTTTCGCTCTTTTCTCCGCCGCGCACAGAGGTCTATAGGGTCCCGGGCGCTATTAGCAGGCTACCTTGCCCTTTGGTTGAAGAAGTGTGTCGTCCCGCACCAACCTTCTGACGCTCTACCCATCGAGGTGCTCTTCCCTGCAGTTCAGCTGGCTTATGGGAGAGAGCTTTCCCTGCTCCCAGCAATGGTTGCTAGTATCCATTGCGGGCTCAGGGGTCTGGTTAGCAGTTTTACACATATGGGTTCTGAACCATCAGCTGAGCTGGTTTGCCCAAAGGTTGAGCTCCCTTACGCATATTTGATGGCGTGGCTCGTTCTTCACCGTCCCGACTTGATGTCGGCCCCCAGCGTTGTTGACATCCCTGTCCCCTTCATGCAATTGTTGGAGCAGAGCAGATGGTTTGGGAGCAAATTTAGTGATGTTCAGCGAGAGCTCCGGGTCCGCAAGAGTTGGGAGTTCTTTAAGTGTTTCCCTCACTTTTCAGGTCGCTATGGCGACGTGCTGGTTGATGAGGAGAAACCTAGAAGTGACCGGACCGTTCTTGACGCTGGTTGCTTCCGGTGGTTAGTGAACATCCGTGTAGGCTATCTCGTCCTTCGGGTGAAGAACCAGTGCCACATAGAGCCTTATCTCCCTTGCCGCTTTGCTCGACAATTCGGCTATGACCAACTGTATGTCGGGAATCCGAGCCGCAGCCTGCGGGTTGAGGGAGGATTGATTGATGGCGTTCGAGCGTGGCTATGGACGATGGTGGGCTGTACTGGAGCCCGTTTTGCTCTTCCTTCGTACCGGCGTAAGCCATTGATCACTTTCCTCAGCTGCAAGTGGTTCCTTTCTGCATATGAGTCCATCAGCGCGAGGAGCCTCTCAGAGTTGCAGTCCGAGTATGCGGTCCGGGCTGCTATGATGGCTGGTCGCAGAGCTGAGCTTGCTCAGAAGCGGAGAAAAGGGCATGCCAAATCTCTTGTCTCAGACGAAGAAGAACTTCTCCCTGCGGGTGATGATGACGAGAACTCCGAGGACGAGTATGCGGACGTGGATACCGGCAGAGGGGACTTCGATACTGGTTTGTCCTATCTCTTTTAATTTTCATTTTCCATAAATGACAGCTCTTTTTCATTGAAATGGCTATTGTCATTTTAGGTAGGACAGCCGGTGATCATGAGCCCTCAGCTCCTACACACGTTGAAACGTGTGATAGGCCTGCGCATGTTCGACCCTATGGTCCTCGGAGGGTTGGTGCCCCGAAGAGGAAGAAGACTGCCCATAAGTCCCATGACGGTCAGCGTCCCTGTGGAGTGGACTTAGGGAGCACCGCCGATGGAGGGGGAGGTAACATTCAATTGCTCTTGCTTCAAGGTTGTTTACCTTTTGGGGATTTGTGACCATGTTTTGTGCTTCAGGTTTCTTCGAGGAGGGCGAACTCCCACCGGGTTCGGCGTCCCCTGGCGTTGACAACATGGATTGCTTTGTGCAACAAATGTGCGACGCTTTTCACGATGGGTCTTTGGGCATCGACCTTAACATCGATCTTGAGCAGATAAATAATGTTGAGCCCACAATCCCTTATTCAGGTATATCCGCATCCAATGTCATTTTCCTTATGTAAGGTGAAGGAAGATTTCTCGTTTGAGCTTTCCTCATCCTTCAACATTTGGGTTACCCTGCAGATGTTGCGATGGAGGGGCCAAGCTTCTCGAAGCCGGATGCCGGCTTATTAGCTGACATGCTGGCTGAGCAGACTTCCAGAGGGACCGAGAGACCATTCTTCGGGAACGATTCATCTACCGGTATATATCTGATTTTCTCCCTCTTGCCCGATATTTCATATGACTAATGAATGATTGATTATCGCAGCGTCTACCATTGGAGTTAGCCCGGTATCTATCCCTGGCATATCCAGTTTGCCTCAGAGCGACGGGCTTGCAGGTATGTATACGATTCAGGGATATTGTACTTTCCTATGTTTATCTGTCTTTTGACTAATGAGTGCAATCATAGGACCAGCCGCTAGGACTGATTCTCATATGACTCCTGACATCCCTCAAATGCCCGCGGATAATGGATCTACAGGTATGCAGATCCCAATTCTTCTTATTCGTCTAAATTTTCATTTTGACTAATAAGAGAGTGTCATCATAGGACCAGCAGCTTGGGCCGATACTCTTATGACTCTTGGCATTCCGGCTGCATCTGAGGACATGGGGATTGCAGGTATTCATACGACCTTCTTATCCCGATTCTCCTTATTTGTCCAAATTTCCATTTGGTTAACATAGGAATGTCACTGTAGGACCAGGCGTTCAGCCTGATACTGCTACAGTCCCCGGGGTTGAAAGTCCTCATAGCAGTGGTGCCTCCCCGTCTCTGCCGAGTGGTGCGAGCAATATGTCTGCAGGGGCTGACGTACCCTCTTCTGCTGCTGTCTCGGAGCCTGTCGGCTCTCAACCTGATGGGACATCCGTTGGCGTCGGTATGTTCGGAACCTGCCTTTTGACTTTCCTTTCCATATTCGATAGTTCACTGAGCTTCCAAGTTGTTGCTTGTAGGATCTCGATCTTCTTTGCACGAGCGTGTCCGTAGCCTTTTGGCCGATACTGATCCTGACGGAGAGGCTTTCCGTACGGACCTCAGCTTCTTCACCGCCTGGTATAATGGCTTGATCGAGAAGCTTCTCCACCGAGGAGGCGGCTTCGATCAGTTCCGGCGTTCCTTCTCTCGCCACATGACGATGATGAGGGAAGAAGGATACCCGGAACTGGCTGATTCCTTCACTGCTGATTTCGCTGCCCTGGAGTCAGAGATACGAGAGTTGAAGGAACTGGAGGTTACCGGGGCTTCTTCTTTCGTATCCTCTGAGTTAGAGCATAGGATGGAGCAGTGGCGTGAACTGAGATCTTCCGTCGGGCGTGAGCTTCAGTCACGCGAGAGCTCCCTTGCGCATCTAATGGCTAACATGGCGAGGATGGATAGGGAGAAAGCTGAGTTACTCCGTTCCTTGGACTCGAATCGCGAGGAAGCGACTAGGTTGAAGGAGGCCTTGAAGCGTGCCGAGGAATCCGCCGTTCTTATCGCAGATGACTTGATCGGACTAGAGCGTTCTCGTGACCGGGTACTCGAGGAGTTCGGATCCACTCAGGAGGGATTGATGAAGTTGAAGAGTGAAGCTGCGGAGATCTTGAGCTGTTCTGAGGAATCTGCCCGAGCAGATCTGCAGGCGGGACTTGAGCAGAGTTATGCAGATAGACTTTTTAGCTTAAAGTCTCATATTCTTAGCCGTCAGTTGCCTTCGGGCTAATGAGCTCTTTGTTGTATGCTTTTGACTTGACCTATTAATAGAAACTCCGCATTTGCTTCTTTCTTGTGATTTGTCTGTATTTCTTCTGAATGACAGATTTTATGGGATTTTTGGCAAACCCCCAGCCATCAACGGGTTTGATGTGCCTTTACCGATTACCGTTTGAATCGGGCTAGCATGCGGATTGTCGAAATCCGTTCCGCATGTAACGTTGTGCTAAGAAAATTGCTTTTCTTAGACTTGATGCTATGACTTTGAATACATAGACTTCGTCTTTCTTACGGGAATAGACTACCCGGCAACGCGTGTTAGGCGTTGACTTTGGGGTTTTTGGCAAACCCCCAGCCTTCAACGGGTTTGATACGCCTTTACCGATTACCGTTCGAATCGGGCTAGCATGCGGATTGTTGAAATCCGTTCCGCATGTAACGTTATGCTAAAGGAATGAACTCCCTTAGACTTAATGCTACGACTTTGAATACGTAGACTTTGCCCTTGTTACGGGAATAGGCTACCCGGCAACACGTGTTAGGTGTTGACTTATCCCTACTTAGGATTCGGGATAAAATTCCCCATGCACCAAGTGCGCGGATTGGAAGTTGAAAGTTGTGTCAAAATAGGAGAGGAAGAATTTTATATTCTATCTCCCGGTGCTAAAGAGGAAGAATTTTATATTCTATCTTCAGCTGGAAAAGAAACTCGAGGTGGGATTCTCCACCCCCAGTATCTGGAAGGATGAACTGGGAGTGGGATCTCCACTCCGAGCATCGGAAAGGTCCGAGGAGAGGAAGAATTTTATATTCTATCTCCCGGTGCTAAAGAGGAAGAATTTTATATTCTATCTTCAGCTGGAAAAGAAACTCGAGGTGGGATTCTCCACCCCCAGTATCTGGAAGGATGAACTGGGAATGGGATCTCCACTCCGAGCACCCGGAATGATGAACTGGGAGTGGGGTCTCCACTCCGAGCATCGGAAAGGTCCGAGGAGAGGAAGAATTTTATATTCTATCTCCCGGTGCTAAAGAGGAAGAATTTTATATTCTATCTTCAGCTGGAAAAGAAACTCGAGGTGGGATTCTCCACCCCCAGTATCTGGAAGGATGAACTGGGAGTGGGATCTCCACTCCGAGCATCGGAAAGGTCCGAGGAGAGGAAGAATTTTATATTCTATCTCCCGGTGGAAAAGAAACGAGAGAGGAAGAATTTTATATTCTATCTCCCGTTGCCGAAGAGGAAGAATTTTATATTCTATCTTCAGGCGGAAAGGAAACTCGAGGTGGGATCTCCACCCCCAGAATCCTGCAGGATGAAACTAAGAGTGGGATCTCCACTCCGAGAATCGGAAAAGTTCGAACGACACTACCTTTTATAGGATTGGTCATTTGAACCCAAAGAACCCCTCATTTATTGAGGAGAAGACCCGATTTCAACCCTAACTTTTATAGGTTTGGTGGAAAAAGGGGACAAAGGTGGATTTTCGTTTATCGAAAAGGAGTGACTCGACTTTAGTCTTGACCATGTGTAGGCTTGACTAAGCGAGATCGGAAACAATCCTAACTTTTATAGGTTTGACTGTTTCAAGTGGACCTCTCGTTCATGGAAGGAATCGAGAGGGGATTTTGGCTTTGGCCTTAACTGTAGGAAGGTTTGACCAAACTGGAGTTTGAGATACGCCAATGACTGGCAGATGGAAATGTTGTTGGGTCCACTGTCGTTTGATTTGATCAGTGGATGGTTTGGTGAGGAAAGATTAACCTATCGGAGGATTAGATCTCATCTCACCAAAAATAACTCATAAGAGTTGGAGAATTTGATGGGAATAAGAAGAGACATTCTGACCTTCAGCGTTCGAATGCAGAGTTCTTATTCGTCAATTCCACAATGACCGGGTTATCCCTAAGAATACCCATGTGGTATTCTTCCGGGAACTTCCCGATGCATTGGTTATCCAAAAAGATACTAAGGATAGTATCTTTTCAGGAATTTGCCGTTTATCGGCATCATGAGCCGGTCGCCGTCTTTGGTGACGAGGCGATATGCGCCACTCGAGTAGACTGTCTCTACTACGAATGGTCCTTCCCATTTGGGTTCGAATTTACCCTTTTTCTTGGAGTTAAGGATCATAGGCCGTTTCGCAGCTAGAACCAAATCTCCTTCTTTGAAACTCCTTTGTCGAACCTTTTTGTCGAAGGCTCGAGAGATTCTAGCTTGGTAAAATTCAATGTGTTGTTGAGCTTCCAGGCGCTCTTCATCAAGCCTCTCGAGTTCTTCGAGGCGTTTCTGATGTTGTTCTTCGGTCGACATCTGGGTTGAAAGAGCGATCCGAAGAGATGGTATTTGGATCTCCAATGGAAGAACAGCTTCACATCCGTATACCAGTGAATACGGGGTCGCTCCCGTTGGTGTGCGCACCGTGGTCCGATAGGCCCATAGAGCTGCGCCAAGCTTGTCATTCCAGTCTCGTTTGTTAGTTTTCACGATCTTTGACAAGAGTTTGATGATGGTCTTGTTGAAGGCTTCAGCTAATCCATTCGCTGTAGGATTATACGCCGTCGACGAGATGTCCTGAATTTTAAACTTTTCGCAGAACCTTATGAAGGCGTTGCTGACAAACTGAGGACCGTTGTCATGTATGATTCGTCTTGGAACACCATACCTATAGATGATGTGGTGCTTGATGAATCCAATGACGTTGCTCGTTTTAACTTCTCTGAGTGGAACTGCTTCAGCCCATTTGGAGAAGTAATCGGTAATCGCCAGGATGAACCGGTCGCCTTTGATCGAAGGAGGATTTATAGGACCAACAATGTCCATTCCCCAAGTCTCGAACGGCCATGACGTAACCGACGGATGCAGGTGCTCCGGAGGTTGGTGTACATAATTCCCGTGTATTTGACATGCGTCACACTTTCGGGCATACGTAGTTGCATCACTCATCATGGAAGGCCAGAAATACCCCATTCTTCTGATGCGGTCATAAAGCTTAGGACCAGGTTGGTGTGCGCCACACTCTCCTTCGTGCGCTTCCCTAAGGACCTCTTCAGCTTCTTTGGTTGATAGGCAACGCAGTAGCAACCCATCGTACCCCCTGCGGTATAGCGTTCGATTCTCAGTATTGTAGTAGAATCTGGGTGCTCTTCGTCTGATTGACTCTCTTTCCTTTACATCTTCTGGCAAGATTCCGTGCAGGACGTAGTCGATGATGGGGAAACGCCAATCTCGTGGTTCGAACTCGACTTGAGTAGCGTGTACCCCTTGAACTTCTTCTTCCTCGGCCTCTTCACTGTAAAGCGGCACTAGGAGTTGGTGAGTTCTTACCGTAA
>NW_017973605.1:0-18708 GCF_001876935.1 Asparagus officinalis
AGTAATTGCTTTTTGGTTACAAAAGATCCGGTCTTTTTTAGATCCGGTTACAACGAAATCAAAGAAAATTAAAAAAGATTACAACTTTCTCCTTTAGAACAAATCGCGAGCTCCTGTTTTGCGGTAGCTCGCTTGTGTGGGTTCTTTGCTGACGCCGGGGTTAATCCATGGACCACCACGCGATCTAGATCCGGTCGGATCTACACGAGTTGACGGGTATTATTTCGCGAAGGAAATAATAGCCGGGGGGGATTAATTCACCAAGGAAATAATCGCCCTTAGTTCTCGGGATCAAAGGCCAAGCTTTGATCCGGAGTGTGATCTCGTGTAGATCTCAGATCTGAGTTTTACCTCTCTCGAACTCCTGCCTTTTGTGATGTGGATGCTCGCCGAGAACCAGATCTGAATATTCAAGTCCTCAAGTCTTCAAAACTCCAAGCTCAATCTTCAATTCGGCAGAGTTTCGGCTCTCAAAGTTCTAACCTTTTCAAATGAACCAAGGGGGGCCTATTTATAGGCTCTCTGAACTGTGCCCGCGCACAGATCTGGGTCGGCCACCTATGGGTGGCCGGCACTCTTGGCCGAGCCCCCTTAGGCATTGGGTTTCGTCGTTTTGCGTTGTATCCATTTTTCGGTTCTGTCCGTGATTCGGTTGACTTAGACTCTGATTGGTTGATCTGATTTGGCAGTAAATCCGATTCCTGATTTGGCAGTAAATCCACTTCTGAGTTCGAGTCCGAAACTGATCTTGATTCGATCGTGATCGTCCGAGTCTGCCCTTGGTTGGATGACTCGTTGACTCTTCGAACACTTGGCTTGATTCCACACGCGAATGGATGTATTCCGTTGCTTGCGTGCGATTCGTCAACCTCGTCGCCTCGTTGGTTCGTCGGTTTATGCCGAACTGTGCTAAGGGACCTATAAGCAATTTTATACGCCTACAATGGTTCCATCTGATCTTCATCTACTAACTTATTGTTTTTGTGTAGTTACTTACTTGAAGACTCTTGTAAACCATCGCAACCATTACGATCATGATGTAGCTCATGACCCTGAGGTGGCATACACTTTCGATGGAAACGCCTCTATGTTCTTCAAAAGCAGTAGTCAAGAGAGGATCGAGACTATCTATTTAGGTGACTATAAGACTTTTTAGGAAATAATCACCAACGCGAAGTTCTCAGTTCCTCATGAAGATGTCTCTCTGAAGCTATATTTTCTCTTCAGAGACAGTACTCCTGGTGGCAACTCTCTTTTCCATTAGGGAGAGGAGTATTAGTACTACACCGAGGGAGATTGTCATTTTTCTTTATCAGCAATAGAATGTCAATTCTCCTTTCTATTCTAACAGCGCATCGATGTACCCCGGTTCATCTGTTATAATCTTATTAATAGGGAAGATAGCGTTAAATTGGGCTCCTTGAAGCATGGAGATAGTTTTCATCAAGAGAGACTCTATGGGGTCAACAATATAGGCTTGCATCCAGGCTTTGTAAATGAGGATGCTCATGTTAAGCAAGTTGATGTTGTCCTCAATACCTTTGGGAATGAGCTTGCCAAGACTAAAGCTCAATATCCCGACGGGGATACCATATTCCCTGGCTGGATTAGAAGTACAAATACATGGTAGTGGACCCATTTGGTGGACTTCACTCTCGTCGTCTTTAAGGAGAGATTATGATCGATGGGGCTCTATGATACAGTGATAACTTTAAAAGTACAATGTTGAGATTTGTGCATCCATACTATATGGTATCCTGGATCTATACAATACTAACAATAATATCTTCTTCACTCCGGCGGGAGAGATCAGGATTGCTTTGCACTAGATGTTTAAAGTATCTCGTTTGCCCATGGGGGATCGTCCGTATGAGGAGTGTTTTTCTACTAACGAGGAGTTGAACACTATCTTGCATGTTGCCCACATTGTGGATGTATTTTGGGAACTGGTCTGCCATTTCCTCATTTATCAAAGGACTACCACAAATGCAGGGCATAATTTTACCATTCCTCATGTTCCTTGGCCTAAATACATATTTCCCAACGTTAGCAAGAAAGGAAGTGTAAGTTTAGTCCCTCCAGACATGGACGCTAAGGTTAGGACTTGCATCCTCAACAATGGCTTCATATTACATACTGTTGAATTAGACATGTGTGGATTCCATGCAGGTGAGTAGTTCAAAAGCTTTCATCACCACGTGAAAGAACCAATATCTGACTTGGCATTGCTCGCAGCGCTTTTCTCAATATGGCTAATGGTTTGCGTTGTGTCTTCCTGACCAAAGGATCGTATCTCCATCAAAGTGTTATACCCTACTGCGCTTCTTGCCTCTAGGTATAATTTAGCTCTCCACCGACAATGATTAGCTGCATCCGTCCTAAGGGAGCTAGCCACCGAATGCCTGAATTAAAAAGCCTGTTGCCTAAGGAATAAAGTTCCTAATCCTATAGTGGATCTACCAAACATGTATCTAGTGATATGGCTTACTTTAACACTACTCTCCATTGATGTCGGCTGCTGCACCCGGTGGAGTGAACGTTGCCTTGCTTCATAGGTATGAACGTTTGAAGTGGATAGTCAAACACCTTCCCGGGGTCTAAAGACTTCTTCGGAATAAGGATCATTATCTTCTTACTAATGTTTCCCCTCGATTGATAGTGTAAACCCTAGGAAATAGTCTGAAGATGGCATAGGTAGTGATCGGTTCAACTGATTATCTAGTGGGTGTTTCAACTAGTTGGTGAATATTCAACCAGGTCACCTCGTCGCTAGGTTGAATTGAATAGAGTGTTACATTTAACCTAACTTGCCCTACCAATTTGCTCACCAATTTAGTTATGATCAACTGTATGTTGGGAATCCAAATCTAGGACTGTTACATACTGGAAGCTTGATAAATAGGGCTCATGCTTGGTACCATTTTGTTTCTGGTGTTGCAGGAGCTAGATTCTTGTTTCCCCATCACATACACAATTGTTACATAACATTGAGGTTCTGTAAATGGTACAACAAAGTAAGTGCTTCTCATCTCGATTTTTAGGTGAATAAGACTAGCTTGTTTTGGATCAGTTGGAGGTACAAGAAGCTCTCCAAGAAGGGTTCAAAGAGTAGAGCTCCTGGGCTCTAGAATTTCAAGTAGAAGTTGTGCCATATGAGGATTGGGAGGTGCCAAGTGAATAGCTTACACCTCAAAGTCAGGTTGGTATCAACATACAGGAATCGACTGAATATGCGCTTCGCCAAGGAGCACCTGATATAGGTCGGGGCAAAAAAGGAAAGAGCCTATTACATGTTCCTCCTCCTATGCCGCCTTCGAAGAAGCAACATTTGGCATCTCCCGGGCCTGAATCTATGCCTAGAGACTCTTTGAGGATCAGAGAGGAGTCTATTGTGGTCCCAATGCAAGAGCCTAGGGTTATCCCTTCAGGTGATTTGTATTTATATATTTGCACTACTCATCTTGAAGTGCCTTTAGCTGATATACACTTCTTGTATGCATGTAAAGAGCCCATTCCTCTAGACAATGACGAGAAGGAAGTGGATTATGAGTACGACGACACTAACGCCTATTTAACTAAGCCTGATGATGTAGGTATTGATGGCGACATTGGCAGCTCTTCATGTATGCCAGATACTTTTATTCAATCATGTGTGGTTATTTTATTTTGCTAATTGACGTTTCGTCTATTTAACAGATGATGAACCTGACTTTGAGGCCATAGGTGAAGCAGTCCCTCTGTCATTTCCTACTAGCAGCCATTTGGAGCTCATAGTCAACTTTGAGGGAGATTTCGGTGCTTTGGAGCCTGTGCCTACCATGGATATGACTGCACCTCCTGCGCCAGCACAAATTTTCTTAGTGCGATGGAAACTGATCGTTAATGGCTTTTTCGATAATGATGATGATGCTTTGGTGTCTACTATACCGATAGGGGCTAGAAGGGTAGCGCCACCAAGCCCTAATCCTTGTTCTGATGAGGATCTTAACATGTCTATGGCTACTTTTGATGAGCCAGAGATTTCGTCCGTGGGCATTGAAGTTGTGTCTATGGATGTGCTAATGACCACGATAAAAATTGTGAGGACTACTGCCTCGTCTATCGTGGTGACGTCTACAACACCTTCCACTATAGATGTTTCAAACATCTTGGTCACGCTTGCACCATACCTCATGTCGGGTAATGAATGGATACAAGTCTTGCCGACTATCCTTTTGACTACCACAGATGCAATGGTGGTAACCACAGGAGTAGACCCTTCCTATCACGTTGAGGTTCCCCAATCTCCTGATCCTGAAGATTTAATCGAGGTGAAGATAAAGATCTTGATGAAGAGTCTGGTGAGACTGTTCAACTAAAGTATTGCGACTGCCTTCCATTTGTTGAGAGGCTTGTCTGTTCAAACTCTTAAATTGTTGAGAAATCGACTTAGTCTTTTATCATCAGTCGCCGGTTCTACTCGTATCAAACCCTTCAAGAGGGAGATTGACAAAGATGGTATTATTTCGCGAAGGAAATAATAGCCGGGGGGGATTAATTCACCAAGGAAATAATCGCCCTTAGTTCTCGGGATCAAAGGCCAAGCTTTGATCCGGAGTGTGATCTCGTGTAGATCTCAGATCTGAGTTT
Source organism: Asparagus officinalis (assembly GCF_001876935.1). NCBI lineage: Eukaryota > Viridiplantae > Streptophyta > Magnoliopsida > Asparagales > Asparagaceae > Asparagus > Asparagus officinalis. The sequence continues at coordinate 4,630 of NW_017973605.1, forward strand.
TACCTCTCTCGAACTCCTGCCTTTTGTGATGTGGATGCTCGCCGAGAACCAGATCTGAATGTTCAAGTCCTCAAGTCTTCAAAACTCCAAGCTCAATTCTCAATTCGGCAGAGTTTCGGCTCTCAAAGTTCCAACATTTTCAAATGAACCACCCTTGGCCTATTTATAGGCGGGGGGCCTATTTATAGGCTCTCTGAACTGTGCCCGCGCACAGATCTGGGTCGGCCACCTATGGGTGGCCGACACTGGGCCGAGCCACCCATGGGTGGCTCGGCCTTGGCCGAGCCCCCCCTGAGGCGTTGGGTTTCCTCGTTTTGTGTTTTCGGATCTTTCCGTGATTCGGTTGACTTAGACTCTGATTTGTTGATCTGATTTGGCAGTAAATCCGATTCCTGATTTGGCAGTAAATCCACTTCTGAGTTCGAGTCCGAAACCGATCTTGATTCGATCGTGATTCGTCCGAGTCTGCCCTTGGTTGGATGACTCATTGACTCTTCGAACGTTGCTTGCGTGCGATTCGTCAACCTCGTCGCCTCGTTGGTTCGTCGGTTTGTGTCGAGCTGTGCTAAGGGACCTATAAGCAATTTTATATGCCTACAATGACCCCGTATGAAGTATCGTACAGGAGGCCTTACAGATCGTCTATATGTTGGGTAGAGCCGAAGAAGAGTTTAATACTTGGGCCAGAGCTTATGAGATAGATTACTGAGGAAGTAACATTGGACCGTATCAGATTTTGGAGAGCATTGAAGCCGTGTCACACAAAATAGATCTTCCAGCATCGATGTCTAGTATACACAATGCATTTCATGTTTCTATGCTTAGGAAGCACTTTCATGATGTAGAACAGCAGCGAATGATGAACGCACTGAAGATTTAGCTTTAGAATGATCTGACTATGATTGAAATCCAAGTTTGTATGCTTGCTAGGGAAGACAAGAAATTTAGAAACAAGATGTTTTTCCTTTATGGCAATTCAGCGAAACCAGAAAGGAGTTGAGAAGGTGCCATAAAGGAGTTGAGAAGGTTCTTAGGAGCGCGAGGAGGGAATACATCGCGACTACCCACACCTGTTTGATCTAGTAAATTAAATTTTTGTATGACTTGTTTATGGCTTTGTAGGCATCGAAAATTGCCTATAGTTCTCCACAACCGGTTCAGTGTTAACGAGCGACGATGAACGTCACCATCCAATCCACATGAACCTAATCGACGTCGACGAACGACTGAAGTGAATCGACGAGTTACATGAGCGGATAGGACTTCGGAATCCACTGTTCACAAAAAGGACAACGCCCTTCGTGCCTCTACCACTCTAAAGACAATCCAACCATCAGGGCGGATCGAACTCTTCGTCACGCATCCAACGCACCCGGAATCACTCAAATCCGAGTTCGTACGAAGAATCTACGGGAGAAATGATCAAATACACCTACGGACGTCTCGGAATCCCGAAACACCCCCAGGGGTGTCTCAGAAATTCCGAGACACCCCAGGGGTGTCTCGGAAAAGCCGAGACACCCCTAGGGGTGTCTCGGAATTTCCGAGACACCCTAGGGTGTCTCGGAAAATCCGAGACACCCTAGGGGTGTCTCGGAAAAGCCGAGACACCCCTAGGGGTGTCTCGGAAATTCCGAGACACCCCTAGGGGTGTCTCGGAAAATCCGAGACACCCCTAGGGGTGTCTCGGATTTCTTGAGACACCCTAGGGGTGTCCGAGCCCCCTACCTACCCCCTACCTACTCCTAAATGCTATAAATAGCCCCCTAGTGATCAGAGCCTTCATCACCCGTCCGAGCCTTAGTATTAGCCTTTAGCGTTAATACTAAGAAGAGCTATTACCTCGCTTTAGCCGAGGTATACGCTTATAGCTTCTAGATCTCACGCGGATCGACGAAGTTCTGCTTCTATATCCCTCCGCGGATAGACGAAGCTCTGCCCGATTTTCTCGGAACAGATCTGATTGCCCCGGTGGTCCACGGATATTAACGTCCCCATCACAGGCCAAAGACCCACGCAAGCAAGAGATGACAAACAGCTCTTGCGTTTGTTTGAAAGGAGTTGCATTTATTTTGTTTTCATTGTGTACCGGTCTTATAAAAAGACTGTCTTTTTATTTCATTGTAACGATCAAAGTTGTAATGAATGCAGCAATGAATACAACGACTTTTTCCGCAAACAACTGCGTCACAGGCCAAAGACCCACGCAAGCAAGAGATGACAAACAGCTCTTGCGTTTGTTTGAAAGGAGTTGCATTTATTTTGTTTTCATTGTGTACCGGTCTTATAAAAAGACTGTCTTTTTATTTCATTGTAACGATCAAAGTTGTAATGAATGCAGCAATGAATACAGCGACTTTTTCCGCAAACAACTGCGTACAAGAGTATAAACTGTTCCTCAATACTCCAAAGAGTACAAGAGTATAAACTGTTCCTCAATACTCCAAAGAGTACAAGAGTATAAACTGTTCCTCAATACTCCAAAGAGTACAAGAGTATAAACTGTTCCTCAATACTCCAAAGAGTACAAGAGTATAAACTGTTCCTCAATACTCCAAAGAGTACAAGAGTATAAACTGTTCCTCAATACTCCAAAGAGTACAAGAGTATAAACTGTTCCTCAATACTCCAAAGAGTACAAGAGTATAAACTGTTCCTCAATACTCCAAAGAGTACAAGAGTATAAACTGTTCCTCAATACTCCAAAGAGTACAAGAGTATAAACTGTTCCTCAATACTCCAAAGAGTACAAGAGTATAAACTGTTCCTCAATACTCCAAAGAGTACAAGAGTATAAACTGTTCCTCAATACTCCAAAGAGTACAAGAGTATAAACTGTTCCTCAATACTCCAAAGAGTACAAGAGTATAAACTGTTCCTCAATACTCCAAAGAGTACAAGAGTATAAACTGTTCCTCAATACTCCAAAGAGTACAAGAGTATAAACTGTTCCTCAATACTCCAAAGAGTACAAGAGTATAAACTGTTCCTCAATACTCCAAAGAGTACAAGAGTATAAACTGTTCCTCAATACTCCAAAGAGTACAAGAGTATAAACTGTTCCTCAATACTCCAAAGAGTACAAGAGTATAAACTGTTCCTCAATACTCCAAAGAGTACAAGAGTATAAACTGTTCCTCAATACTCCAAAGAGTACAAGAGTATAAACTGTTCCTCAATACTCCAAAGAGTACAAGAGTATAAACTGTTCCTCAATACTCCAAAGAGTACAAGAGTATAAACTGTTCCTCAATACTCCAAAGAGTACAAGAGTATAAACTGTTCCTCAATACTCCAAAGAGTACAAGAGTATAAACTGTTCCTCAATACTCCAAAGAGTACAAGAGTATAAACTGTTCCTCAATACTCCAAAGAGTACAAGAGTATAAACTGTTCCTCAATACTCCAAAGAGTACAAGAGTATAAACTGTTCCTCAATACTCCAAAGAGTACAAGAGTATAAACTGTTCCTCAATACTCCAAAGAGTACAAGAGTATAAACTGTTCCTCAATACTCCAAAGAGTACAAGAGTATAAACTGTTCCTCAATACTCCAAAGAGTACAAGAGTATAAACTGTTCCTCAATACTCCAAAGAGTACAAGAGTATAAACTGTTCCTCAATACTCCAAAGAGTACAAGAGTATAAACTGTTCCTCAATACTCCAAAGAGTACAAGAGTATAAACTGTTCCTCAATACTCCAAAGAGTACAAGAGTATAAACTGTTCCTCAATACTCCAAAGAGTACAAGAGTATAAACTGTTCCTCAATACTCCAAAGAGTACAAGAGTATAAACTGTTCCTCAATACTCCAAAGAGTACAAGAGTATAAACTGTTCCTCAATACTCCAAAGAGTACAAGAGTATAAACTGTTCCTCAATACTCCAAAGAGTACAAGAGTATAAACTGTTCCTCAATACTCCAAAGAGTACAAGAGTATAAACTGTTCCTCAATACTCCAAAGAGTACAAGAGTATAAACTGTTCCTCAATACTCCAAAGAGTACAAGAGTATAAACTGTTCCTCAATACTCCAAAGAGTACAAGAGTATAAACTGTTCCTCAATACTCCAAAGAGTACAAGAGTATAAACTGTTCCTCAATACTCCAAAGAGTACAAGAGTATAAACTGTTCCTCAATACTCCAAAGAGTACAAGAGTATAAACTGTTCCTCAATACTCCAAAGAGTACAAGAGTATAAACTGTTCCTCAATACTCCAAAGAGTACAAGAGTATAAACTGTTCCTCAATACTCCAAAGAGTACAAGAGTATAAACTGTTCCTCAATACTCCAAAGAGTACAAGAGTATAAACTGTTCCTCAATACTCCAAAGAGTACAAGAGTATAAACTGTTCCTCAATACTCCAAAGAGTACAAGAGTATAAACTGTTCCTCAATACTCCAAAGAGTACAAGAGTATAAACTGTTCCTCAATACTCCAAAGAGTACAAGAGTATAAACTGTTCCTCAATACTCCAAAGAGTACAAGAGTATAAACTGTTCCTCAATACTCCAAAGAGTACAAGAGTATAAACTGTTCCTCAATACTCCAAAGAGTACAAGAGTATAAACTGTTCCTCAATACTCCAAAGAGTACAAGAGTATAAACTGTTCCTCAATACTCCAAAGAGTACAAGAGTATAAACTGTTCCTCAATACTCCAAAGAGTACAAGAGTATAAACTGTTCCTCAATACTCCAAAGAGTACAAGAGTATAAACTGTTCCTCAATACTCCAAAGAGTACAAGAGTATAAACTGTTCCTCAATACTCCAAAGAGTACAAGAGTATAAACTGTTCCTCAATACTCCAAAGAGTACAAGAGTATAAACTGTTCCTCAATACTCCAAAGAGTACAAGAGTATAAACTGTTCCTCAATACTCCAAAGAGTACAAGAGTATAAACTGTTCCTCAATACTCCAAAGAGTACAAGAGTATAAACTGTTCCTCAATACTCCAAAGAGTACAAGAGTATAAACTGTTCCTCAATACTCCAAAGAGTACAAGAGTATAAACTGTTCCTCAATACTCCAAAGAGTACAAGAGTATAAACTGTTCCTCAATACTCCAAAGAGTACAAGAGTATAAACTGTTCCTCAATACTCCAAAGAGTACAAGAGTATAAACTGTTCCTCAATACTCCAAAGAGTACAAGAGTATAAACTGTTCCTCAATACTCCAAAGAGTACAAGAGTATAAACTGTTCCTCAATACTCCAAAGAGTACAAGAGTATAAACTGTTCCTCAATACTCCAAAGAGTACAAGAGTATAAACTGTTCCTCAATACTCCAAAGAGTACAAGAGTATAAACTGTTCCTCAATACTCCAAAGAGTACAAGAGTATAAACTGTTCCTCAATACTCCAAAGAGTACAAGAGTATAAACTGTTCCTCAATACTCCAAAGAGTACAAGAGTATAAACTGTTCCTCAATACTCCAAAGAGTACAAGAGTATAAACTGTTCCTCAATGACTCCGATGAGTATACGAGTATAAACTGCTTCTCAACACTCCGATAAGTATAAGAGTATAAACTGCTTCTCACTCCAAAGAGTATACGAGTATAAACTGTTTCTCATTCCTCCTACCGGTATAAGAGGTTAAACTGCTCCCTGATACTCCAATAGGTATATGAGTCTAAACTATTTCCTACCATTGACGGGAAGTTCCTGGAGGATATTACGCTAATATTCTTAAGGATAACCCGGTCGGACAACCAAGTCAAACCCAGTTCCAAGAGAGAAACTGGGGGTGGATTATCCAATGCATCGGGAAGTTCCCGAAAGAATACCACATGGGTATTCTTAGGGATAACCCAATCATTGTGGAATTGGTGAATAAGAAATTCACGTTCGAACTCTGAAGGTCAGAATGTCTCTTCTTATTCTCTAACTCTTATGAGTTATTTTTGTGAGAAGAGATCCAATCTTCTGATCGGTTAATCTTTCCTCACCAAACCATCCGCTGATCAAATCAAACGACAGTGGACCCACCAACATTCCCATCTGCCAGTCATTGGCGTTTCTCAGACTCAACGTGCTAGGTCCTAAACGCCTAACATTAAAGTCTCCCTTTGAGTGGTAATATGGGTTGGCACTTTCTTTGCTACCCGTATTCCACTCTCTTTGCGTTCTGGTCAAACCTATAAAAGTTAGGGCCAAAGCCAAAATCCCCTCTCGATTCCTCCAATGAACGAGAGGTCCACCTTCAAATCGAGCGATCAAACCTTCCGACAGTTAGGTCGTCTCAAACTCCTGCTTGGTCAAACATTCATACAGTTAGGGCCACAGCCAAAATCTCCTCTCGATTCCCCCAATGAACGAGAGGTCCACTTCCAAATCGGGTAATCAAACCTTCCGACAGTTAGGGTTATCCGAATTGTTACGATTCTCGGAGTGGAGATCCCACTCTTAGTTTCATCCTTCCGGATTCTGGGGGTGGAGATCCCACCTCGAGTTTCCTTTCCAGCTGTAGATAGAATATAAAATTCTTCCTCTTCAGCACCGGGAGATAGAATATAAAATTCTTCCTCTCCTCGGACCTTTCCGATGCTCGGAGTGGAGAACCCACTCCCAGTTCATCATTCCGGATTCTGGGGGTGGGGGATCCCACCTCAAGTTCCCTTTCCAGCTGTAGATAGAATATAAAATTCTTCCTCTTCAGCACCGGGAGATAGAATATAAAATTCTTCCTCTCCCGTTTCTCAATCTGTCTTTGCTTTTAGAAAAGACACGATTGTCAAATCCGGGCACTCGATGCACGGGGAATTTTATCCCGAAGCCTGAGTAGGGATAAGTCAACGCCTAACACGCGTTGCCGGGTAGTCTATTCCCGTGAGAAAGACGAAGTCTATGTATTCAAAATCATAGCATTAAGTCTAAGAGAAGCAATTCTCTTAGCACAACGTTACATGTGAAACGGGTTTTAATAATTCACATGCTAGCCCGATTCAAACGGTAATCGGTAAAGGCACATCAAACCCGTTGATGGCTGGGGGTTTGCCAAAAATCCCAAAGCCTATGTCTAACACACATGGCCGGTTAGTCTTTGACCGTAAAAAGGACAAAAGACCACATATTCAACATTGTGGCAGGTTGTTATTAATAACACCATAATCCGTGCCTCACACGCGCGGGGAATTTTATCCCGAAGCCTAAGTAGGGATAAGTCAACGTCTAATACACGTTGCCGGGTAGCCTATTCCCGTAACAATGGCGAAGTCTACGTATTCAATATCGTAGCACTAAAAGGGTTAACTCTTTTAGCTTGACGTCACATAAGAGCGGAATTAAACAAACCGCATACTAGCCCGACTCAAACGGTAGTCGGTAAAGGCTAATCAAATCCGTTGAAGGCTGGGGATTAGCCAAAAATCCTAAAGTCAACGCCTAACACGCGTTGCCGGGTAGTCTATTCCCGTGAGAAAGACGAAGTCTACGTATTCAATATCGTAGCACTAAGAGCGTTAACTCTCTTAGCACAGCGTCACATGCGGAACGGACTTAAACAATCCGCATGCTAGCCCGACTCAAACGGTAGTCGGTAAAGGCTCATCAAATCCGTTGATGGCTGAGGATTTGCCAAAAATTCTATAACTGCGAGTCATTGACGCATCAACTCCCCTAGTTGGTCTCGTGACTCGAGCACCCAACAAATTCAGGATAAAATCCACACATGCAGATGAATCAACTTTAACAGTTGGTCCTGCAACCCCAACATTCGGGACCGCGATGCTCCAATACCTTAAGAGCTTAAACTGTGTATACTCCAGCAAACGTACGAGTATAAACTGTGTTAATGGCGATCCGTAAACCCTAGGGTCAACGCCGGTCAACGCGTAACCCTAGGTCAACGCCAGTCAACGCGTTGCAATCAGAGTCAACGTTCGACGATTCGAAACCCTAGGGTGGACGCCGGTCAACGCGTAGCCCTAGGTCAACGCCAAGCAACGCGTTGCAATCAAAGTCAACGTTCGACGATTCGAAACCCTAGGGTGGACGCCGGTCAACGCGTAACCTTAGGTCAACGCCAGTCAACGCGTTGCAAGCGAAAGTCAATGTTCGACGATTTGAAACCCTAGGGGTCAACGCCGGTAACCCAAGCGGTTCAAAACCCTAAGGTGTACGCCGGTCAACGCGTAACCTTAGGTCAACGCCGGACAGCGCGTTGCGACAAAAAGTCAACCCCCAGTGATTCAGAACCCTAAGCCAGCACAATGTGGCGGAGGTAGTTCAAAGTCAACTCAATGACACGAGCCAAACTCAATTCATCAGCTGCAGACTCGAGACTCCGACGACGGCCAGACGATAAACGCAGCGCCGGAAGAACCTCGGCTATTCGTCAAAGCATCGGATAGATCGAAAATCGAAAGAGTCAAGAGTTGAAGCTAACTACGCCGACTGAAGGCCAGATCAATCACATCCAAAGTATTCCAGCCTCTTCTATAAAAGAAACGAGTCAGGAACACTTTGGAGGGGGTATCTGTAGGCATCGAAAATTGCCTATAGTTCTCCACAACCGGTTCAGTGTTAACGAACGACGATGAGCGTCACCATCCAATCCACATGAGCCTAATCGACGTCGACGAACGACTAAAGTGAATCGACGAGCTACATGAGCGGATAGGACTTCGGAATCACGAAGACCCGGACCAATCGGGAAGCCCGGCACTGTTTACAAAAAGGACAACGCCCTCCGTGCCTCGACCACTCTAAAGACAATCCAACCATCAGAGCGGATCGAACTCTTCGTCACGCATCCAACGCACCCGGAATCACTCAAATCCGAGTTCGTACGAAGAATCTACGGGAGAAACGATCAAATACACCTACGGACGTCTCGGAGTTCCGAAACACCCCCAGGGGTGTCTCAGAAATTCCGAGACACCCCAGGGGTGTCTCGAAATTTCCGAGACACCCTAGGGTGTCTCGGAAAATCCGAGACACCCCAGGGGTGTCTCGGGAAAGTCGGAATTTCCGAGACACCCCAGGGGTGTCTCGGAAATTCCGAGACACCCCAAGGGGTGTCCTCACTTTTTGATGTCCCCCCCTCTTGGTTTCCTATAAATAGGACCCATTTGCCTTTGTTTTTGGGAGGGGGATTTTTGGAGAGCCTTGGCGAAGCCCTGCTGCAGTGAAGAGTGCCCGTGAGCTTCAACGAGAGGAGGAGAGGTCTACATCAGCCTTCATCGCCCGTCAGATCCTTAGTATTGGCCTTAGCATTGATACTAAGAAGAGCTATTCCCCCCCTTTTCCTATAAATAGACCCCTAGTGCCTTTGTTTGAGATGGGGAATTTTGGAGAGCTTGGCGAAGCCCTGCTGCAGTGAAGAGTGCCCGTGTGCTTCAACGAGAGGAGGAGTGGTCTACATCAGCCTTCATCGCCCGTCAGATCCTTAGTATTGGCCTTAGCATTGATACTAAGAAGAGCTATTACCTCGTTTTAGCCGAGGTATACGCTTATAGCTTCTAGATCTCACGCGGATCGACGAAGCTCTGCTTCTATATCCCTTCGCGGATAGACGAAGCTCTGTCCGATTTATCCGGATCAGAAAGTTTCTAGATCTCACGCGGATCAACGAAACTCTGTCCGATTTATCCGGACCAGATCTGAGTGCCCCGGTGGTCCACGGATATCAACATCCCCGTCACAGGCAAAAGACCCACGCAAGCAAGAGATGACAAACAGATCTTACGTTTGTTTGAAAAGAGTTGTATTTATTTTGTTTTCATTGTGTACCGGTCTTATAAAAAGGCTATCTTTTTATTTCATTGTAACGATTGAAGTTGTAATGAATGCAGCAATGAATACAGCAACTTTTTCCGCAAACAGGCTTATGGTTGCATGTATGGCGATGTTTATACTTAACACTAAAATGAGAGTATTACCACTTATCTCCTAAGTACTTGGAACATATGGTATATATATGAGGGGTTCCTTGTTTGGATTTTTCGCTCGATGTACTTGTTCCATTTAGTTAGGTGTTAAGTGGGGGTATTTACATTTTAGATGGTTAAGTGTAGACATCGAAGATGATTTTCGGGAGCGCAAATATGTTATGTCGCGCGACTTCCTGCACCTATTGAGGAAGTGGATTGATTTATGTGTGCGATTATTTGTGTGGTTATATATAGATTTAACACTAGAATAAGGATATTTCTGATTAATTCTTAATCTTTTGGAACACATGGTATATATATGGGGGGGGGTTCTTTGTTTGGATTTTTTTCGCCCGACGTACTAGATCCATTCGATTAAGGGTTGAGTGGGAATATAGTCATCCTGGATTGTTAAATATAAATATCCCTATATGCTTATCAAGAGTAAATATTCTGAGATGTTTATGTTTGTGAGTTAAATTAGACCCTCTACGTGATTTTCTAGTATTATTATTTGCTTAAGTATGATTTTTGAATTTCGAGGACGAAATTCTTTTAAGGGGGGAAGAATGTAAAACCCCAAAAAATTTGAATATTTTGTGATAAATAATAATAAATATGTTATATATTTATAAATAATATATTATGATGTTTGACTATGCTAGGAATTGGTTTGATATTATTCAATGTATATATGTATATATATAAGAGCAAATGCATAATTCATACTCGATGTATAAATCTGGAAATTTATGACCAGCGAAGAGATTTTATATTTTTCTCATATATGTATGTAGGCATCGAAAATTGCCTATAGTTCTCCACAGCCGGTTCAATGTTAACGAGCGACAATGAACGTCAGAACAGTCACCATCCAAGTCCGCTGAGGCTTAAATTGACGTCGATGAACGATTGAAGTGAATCGACGAGTTACGTGAGCAGATAGGACTTCGGAATCACGAAGACCCCGGACCAATCGAGAAGCCGCGGCACTGCTCACAAAAAAGGACAATGCCCGTGCCGTGCCTCGACCACTCTAAAGCAATCCAAACATCAGAGGCGGATCGAATCTTCGTCACGCATCCACGCCACCCGGAATCACTCAAATCCGAGTTCGTACGAAGAATCTACGGGGAACGACCAAAACGCACCTACGGACTGTCTCGGAACCCCGAAACCCCCAGGGTGTCCACAGAAATTCCGAGACACCCAGGGGTTCATCGGAAAAGCCGAGACACCCCTAGGGGTGTCTCGGAATTTTCCGAGACACCCCAAGGTGGTCTCGCGGAATTCTGAGACACCCTAGGGTGTCTCGCGATTTTCCGAGACACCCCTTAGGTGTCTCGAATTCCGAGACACCCGCTAGGGGTGTCTCGAATTTCGCGAGACACCCCAAGGTGTCTCGGAATTTCCCGAGACACCCTAGGGTGTCTCGGATTTTTGGAGACACCAAGGGTGTCCCAGATCTGTGCGGAACCCCTGGGGTGTCCTAGATCTGTGCGGACGGGGCCCCTCTTGTTTCCTATAAATAGGAACCCCCTTACCTCTATTTGGAGGATCTGGATTTTTGGAGAGCCTCGCGAAGCCCTGCTGCAGCAAACACTGATCGAGCACTTCAACGAGGAGGAGAGGGTCTAAATCAGCCTTCATCACCCGTTCTTATCCTTCCTTAGTATTAGCCTTTAGCGTTAATACTAAAAGAGCTATTACCTCGCTTTAGCCGAGGTATACGCTTAGAACTTCTAGATCTCACTGCGATCGACGAAGTTCTGTCGCGATATTTCTGGATTAGAAGTTTCTAGATCTACGCGGATCAACGAACTCTGTCGACGATTTATTCGGACGCGATCTGATTGCCCCGGTGGTCCAGCGTATCAACATCCCCGTCACAGGCCAAAGACCCACGCAACGAGACCGCACAAAACGGGATCTCGTGTTTATTTCCGATAAAGTTGTAATCTTTTGTTTTAGTTGCTTCTTGTTGTAACGTTTGAAGTTGTAACAGATTCAAAAGCATATGAAAACACCGGACTTTCACGCGAAAAAGCTGGCGACCACAGTGGAAGCCAACCGGCATCGCAGACGCGCCGTCGTGACGCAACGGCCGCTCAAGATCCGGGTGAACGAAGAGGTCGAGTACGAGTTCGACCCAGCAGAAGTACGAAGGAATACGCTCTCTTCCTCCTCCTCCAGATCCGCCTCTCCAAAGTAGGCGAAAAGAAAGGCATCCTCCTCCAGAGTCGTTCGTGGGACCTTCGCTCAAAAGACCAAGATCCCTTAGCCATCGCTGCACTTGCACCACGTGGCGACTCCGGTTGCCCAACGTGGTCAAGATCGCAGATCTGGGTCTCTCCCCTAAGAAGGTGGCTACTGAAGGCGCTCCAGCTATATCAAAGAGGGCACTCCAAAGGCGGCGGCATACGTCTTGCTCGTCAAATTGGCCAAGGCTTTGGAGCCTATGGATGGGGTCCGCTACCAGCGAAGATCTCAAAGCGAGACAACGCCAAGAGCAACAAAGGTATATAACGCAGCCCTCCTCTCAAGCAGGAACAAACAAGTGGGTGCGTGTTACAGGAATCCGCCCACTCTTGAAGAGAGAATCGAGGAAAGCGGCTTTGCAGCTCCTTGGCGGCATGCACGCATCGCACGAGCTCTCTTGAAAGAAAGCAGAGGAGATGCAAAAAGAAGAGCGGTACAAAGACTCCGCAAAACTCAACAGAACGTGGTGCTAAAGGCGAACCCAAGCCCTGTAAGACAAAAGGCTGAAGAGAAAGTTGTGCCACACACTTCACCAAGGGCCAAATCCTAGTTTCCCGTTAACCAATCCGGCACTCCGTAGGGTCAGGTATGAAAAACAGACCCTTCAACCTCCAAGGTTTCTGTGAAAGGTGACGCTCGTCGCCTACCAGGGAATCGAGGTAATAGTACCTATAAGGCAGCGGCTTTGGATCGATTGGAAGGTCCGACAAGTTCAAACGGCGCAAAACGGGGGTCGATATTAATCCACCACGGTAAAGATGACGAAAGGAAAAAGGTTTCCCCCCCCACTATCCCGGACGCATCGGATTGGGCGAGTGCGAATATCAAGAGCCGTTCAAGTTTTTATGTTACAAAAACGGTAAGACTTGAAAACGCGGGGGCCAGCTTATGAGAAAACTAACAAAACATCCCAACTGAGCAAAAGGGAGCATCACTCATCCGAGGATGATAAGTGATTTTACCAAGGAGCACAATGCCAAACTCTATAGGTTGCTCCGTTACCAAGCTGATAGAGACTGTTCTAGAGTGTGGGTATGGGGAAATTCTCCGGAAAAATATGTGAGCAGGACATGGAGTCATACGCTGACCGTGCGCCCATATAGAATCAAGGCAGTGCTGGTCAGATGCTCTTGTGGCTCAACCCCAGAGGAGAATTTCATGTATTTGCAGAATTTCCACCCGGTAAGCATATCTGAAGCTAAAACCTAGGCGTTTTCACAGGAGCGAATGAAGAAGGATAAGTCAAAGAGCAGAGAATCAGCGAAGGTCACCATCAACATGGCAGCAAAGGAGCACTCGACCAGGGGACTAATCCGAGTCAATCCGTTGGTACCGGAGATGAGTCCTGGTATCTACTCACCTACTAGTCAGACATTACACGAGGATTATGGTAAGAATTCGCAAGAGAGATTACCCATCAGAAAGACGAAGCAATCAAGGTGCTGGTTCCGGCGATTAGCTCTGGACAGCACGTATCCAGTGAGGGAAACTAACAAGGAGGTACTGATGATCAAAGTGACCCGAGGCAGATGAGAAAAATGCCTTGAAGAGCGCCCTAGCTCGGCAGAAAGAAGGCTATCAAATCTCGAGATGGAGATGACGCGTGACTAAAAAGCGGATGAGGGAGATTGCCACGATCAGGCAACTCGCAAAGCTTTGACACCTCACTCAGAAAGAGCCCAACTCGGATCCCAATTCATAGAACAAGAAAGAATGACGGGAAGGGAATATGTCATCTTCCCCCTGTCAACAAAGCAACGTGAAGTGGTCCGGTAGAATGATTAATGCCAAAGAGCACATTTACGTCCCCCCAAACGCACTCGAAAATAGAAAACGAGTGAAGACAAAGATGAAAACTTTGGGGAGCGCAAAATCATTGCCTGATTGATCGCAGAGGTAAACAGGTCGGTATACGTGTCACATATCCAAGGGAGTGGGAA
>NW_017973606.1:0-2641 GCF_001876935.1 Asparagus officinalis
TCATCAGCGGCAGTCTGCCTCCTCAAGAAAAAGAGGATCTCATCGCCCTCGTACGGGAATACATTGACGCCTTCGCCTGGAACTACGAAGATATGCCTGGCCTGGATCCGCGGGTCGCCACGCATCGCCTCAACATCAGCCCTGACGCCAAACCAGTCAAACAACAGCAGAGGCGGTTTCGCCCCCAAATCATGGAGGTGATCGAATCTGAAGTAAAAAAGCTGATCGAATCCGGCTTCATCAGAGAGGAGCAACACCCTGACTGGATGGCGAATATCGTTCCAGTCTTGAAGAAGAACGGCAAGATCCGCATCTGCATCGACTTTAGGAACCTCAACGCCGCGTGCCCTAAAGACGAATTCCCTCTGCCCATCACGGATGTCATCATTGACAATACGTGCGTATTCGAGAGGATGTCCTTCATGGACGGCTTCTCAGGGTACAACCAAATCAAAATGCACCCCGAAGACGAGAAGCACACTGCATTCAGGACCCCCATGGGGGTGTACTGCTATACCGTCATGCCGTTCGGACTCAAGAACGCTGGCGCAACCTACCAGCACGCCATGAGCATGATCTTTCGAGATCATCTGCGAAAGACGGTCGAATGCTATGTGGACGACTTGGTCGTGAAGAGTCGCCACAAGGAGGATCACCTCCAAGACTTGAAGGCTATGTTCGAACTCATGAGGACTCATCAGCTCAAGATGAATCCTACCAAGTCATTCTTGGGAATGTCTAGCGGTAAATTCCTCGGTTTTGTCGTCACGACGAAAGGGATCCGAATTGATCCAGACAAAGTGCGAGCTATTCAAGAGCTCCAACCACCCCGAAATCTTAAAGAGCTGAGAGGCCTTCAAGGACGACTGGCTTATATCCGAAGATTCATCTCGAATCTCTCGGGCAAGTGCCAACCCTTCTCTAAGCTGATGAAGAAAGGTACCTCCTTCGTCTGGGATGAGCCATGCCAAAAGGCTTTTGAGGAGATCAAAGCTTATCTCTCAAATCCGCCTGTCCTTGCGGCACCAATCTCAGGAAGGCCATTCCTCATATACATACGGGCTATGGAACATTCTCTGGGTGCCCTCTTGGCTCAGAACGACGATGCAGGCCACGAGCAGGGCATCTACTACCTGAGCAGAACCTTGCAGGGCGCCGAGCAACGGTACCCAATGGTCGAGAAGGAATGCCTAGCCTTGGTGTTCGCTATCCAAAAGATGCGGCACTACTTGGTTGGCCAAACCATCCATGTCATCTCCCGGATGAATCCCATTCGGGTCTTCATGACACAACCCGCAGCGCTAAACTGGCGCCTGGCCAGGTGGGCACTTCTGCTCTCTCAATACGACATTCATTTCATGCCGCAGAAATCGGTCAAGGGACAAGCCATCTGCGATCTCATGGCTAGTCACCCGCTGGGGGAGAAGACCGATCTATTCGAAGATCTGCCGGATGAACCTCCCGAAGCCAATATGACTTCGTCGCCGGAGGTGTGGCAGATGTTCTTCGACGGTGCGTCCCGCGCAGGCGCGAGCGGCTCTATTTCTGCAGGAGTGGGAGTGGCCCTCACCTCCCCGCATGGTCACGTGTTTCCCCGGGCCTTTTCCTTGACGGAACCATGTACCAACAACGTAGCCGAGTACAACGCGTTGCTCATAGGGCTCGAGTTAGCCAAAGAGCTCGGGATAAAGCATCTGGAGGCTTATGGCGATTCGCAACTCATTGTCAAACAAATGACTGGCGAATACGAAGTCAGGAATGAAGATCTTATCCCGCTCCACCGAGCAGCGGTCAGACTAGTGGAGTCATTCGAGAGCTTCCGTATTGAGCACGTGCTCCGTTCAAAGAACACCCATGCGGATGCTCTCGCATCCTTGGCAGCTAACTTAGCCCAGCCTCCTGGAACGACCCAAAAGGTCGCTGTCGCCAGCCGAAAACTCTTTCGACCCAGAGACGTCCCAGAGGCAAACGCCACTCATCAAGCCTCGGGTCAGCCAGATCAGGAAGACTGGCGTCTCCCGATCATCGATTATGTCCTATACAGCATGTTGCCTGAGGATTCGAAGGAACAAGAGTCGGTCCGACGACGTGCCTCACGGTTCTACTACAATTCAACCACTAAAACATTGTATCGCAGGTCATACGACGGCTTGCTACTTCGCTGTCTTTCAAAAGCAGAGGCGCAAGAAGCCGTACGCGAAGCACATGACGGCGTGTGCGGAGCTCATCAGCCCGGACCCAAGCTTTGGGATCGCTTACGAAGGATGGGCTACTTCTGGCCTGGGATGGTTACTGATGCAGTCGCTTATGCTAAGCGATGTTACGAATGCCAGATCCACGCCAACTACATACACCAGCCTCCTGAGGATCTACATCCGACGAGGGCATCTTGGCCCTTCGAGGCATGGGGGATGGACATAGTCGGGCCAATTTCTCCACCATCGGCGAGAGGCCATCGCTTCATCCTCGCGATCACCGACTATTTCTCTAAATGGGCAGAAGCCATCCCCTTAAGAGAAGTCAAGACTAGCGACGTGATCAAATTCATCAAGCACCATGTCATCTACCGATACGGCGTACCCCGGCGTATCATTCACGACAATGGCACGCAATTCGTTAGCCATGCCTTCAACAGGTTCTG
>NW_017973606.1:7040-15321 GCF_001876935.1 Asparagus officinalis
TTGAATCCGACGGTTGAGTCCGAGAACCACGGCCACGATACGTCGCAGGGCGAAACGCATGAAGATCGTGCTGTCAAGTCACGATCGCCACGATCCAATGTCTTAGCTGGGAAGCACGAGGCTCTATCAGCAGACACGTGGCTCATCTCCCGTCAGATCCGGTTCCGCCTACAAAAGGAAGGGTTTCGCCTGCAAATACTGGGCATAACCCCACGAGTCGCGCGAAAATTGGCTCTCAAAAACTAATTTCGCCTTGACGATGCATTCGCCCTCAAAGGTAAAATTACGAACAAAGCCAAAAGAATGACCTTGCTTAAACGGTTGAAACCCACGCCCCAGATGGCTAAGGGTTAGAGCAGAAATCTTAGCATTAAGCCTAAGAGAAACTGTTCGACAACTCATCATACTGAGGAGAATAGTATGGCTAGCCCGATTCAAACGGTAATCGGTAAAGGCACATCAAACCCGTTGATAGCTGAGGATTTGCTAAAAATCCTAAGAGAAATCGAAGGCACTTGCTTCGCCAACAATTTCTTCATTCAAAGTATTCCAGACCACACGCAAGCCAGTTCAGGTCTGAAAACTTTGAAGGGGGTCTTGTAGACGGTAAAAAATACCTCTATGGGTCTACAGGAAATTTGCCTACGAGAAGAGTTCGCACGCCCAGTTCTCTGGCACGGACCTAAACCGCGTAGACGTCGACTGTACTCAAGTCCAGGTTCGCCTAACGGTCGACTCGCCAGCATGAGTCAGGGTCGATCAGGATGGCGGAAATTCGCTCTTCGCTCAACTCGCCTGCCCGAGTTCGGAGTCGAATCCGCCAGCAAGCCCCAAAACCGTCAGTACAGCTGGGTATCCACTACCCCACGTGCTGAGATGGACCTTCCCATCTCTCTCGACCCGAAGGGAGAGAGAGCACAGTACCCCAGGACCGTCAAACGGCCGCTCGCAGTGCGCACAGCGCGAAGGGACTGGACAGGTGTCGAGTCAACCTGAGCATTCATAAATGCGACTCACCTCGGATGTCTGAGCCAAGAGCTGGATCCGCCGGCACTCGGCAAGCTGGCTAGACCCACTCGAGTACTGTGTACCTACTTCACCGCCTCTCCTGGCCGGAAAGGAGAAAGCATCGTGCTCAAAGCACGCCGGGCGGTCACGCACAGTACAAGTGATCGGACAGACACTTCATCGATCTGCGAACTCATAAATGCGGTTCATTAATGCTGGTCAAATCCACTCGGATAGCAGTCGTTTGTTGCCTCACATACAAGAATGGGCCTTCCCATCGTAGGTGACAGGACATAGAACACAATCCCTGGAATGACCGTTCATGGTATCGAGGAACGGCGAGACGTCTCTGAAGAGGATGTGGTCACATCCCACAATTCAAGGAGAAGTCAAGCTGTCCTTCTTTCATTTAAAAACCCCTTCCAGCACGATGGAAGAGAGGTCGCAAAACTTGGAGAAAAAAGAGTTGAGACCAAGCTGTTAGCAAATCCTTGCATTACAGCACTGCTGCCTAGTTCCGGGCTCCGATCGCCGACGAACCAAGCAGACCCGAACTCCATTGCCCCGAGCTTCTACTGCGAACTGAAGCTCTCCAGCAACCTCATTCAAACGGTCCAAGGGAAGCAGACTCGACCCGACCATCGAGCGAAGCGTCCTATAGCCACCTAAAGTCCCCACACAAAAACAAAGAGGGCCTTCCCTCTGCTTCTGTTGTAAACATTTGATTTGTTAGTTTGTAATAAGCTTTCTTATAAATACAAACGAAACTCCTTTCTTCGGAAGAATCAAATTTTCACCCTACAGAAGATGGCGACCACAGTGGGAGCAGCTGTTTCATCGAGTGAAATGGTGGTGGCTCAATTTGATGAGGTTACTATCGGGACGACAGTAGAGTCCCTCGAAATCGAGTTCGACCAGGCCAAGTACGAAGAATACTTGTCCTCCTCCTCCTCGGGTGGCAATGCGTCCCGCAAACGCCACAGAGCTGTGCGCCGAGGCCGACCTCAGACGGTCAAAGCCTCCGCACCCGAGGGTTCCAACCGAGTCTCATCGGAGGAGCCCACTCCCTCGCGATCGATCAAGGCCAAGCCAGAGATCGAGCGCAAGAGGCAAGGGTCTGCCAGATGGATCGCCAAGCGGTCCACACAGACACCTACCTCGGAGGAAGCGCCGGTTCACTCCGGCACAAACCGCAATGCCACAACCCACGGTGACGTTCTCCCCGCTGGGAGAACTAACCAACAGCGACGGCAAACACCCGTCAGACAGGGGGTCCAAACCTCCATTTCTCATAATGGCCTGAACCATCACACAGGCCCGAGAAACACTAGACGGGAAGGCAAGCTGCCCGACCTCGGAAGGCCCTCCAAATCAGGAGCGTCAACCGAGGACAGCAGAGCCATCCGCTCAGGAGGACTTCGCTTCTCAGGTCATATCCCTGATGCGAACAAACCACACCGAGCATACGAGCCTACCCAAGTAGGCGAATCCTCGAAGGCTGGCGAGCCTCGCCATAATCATTTGGCGGATAAACGTAAAGGAAAGGAAATAGGCGGTTCCTCCCGAACCCGCTCTTCTAAACATGGGGTCGAAACTCGCCCACGTACTGGAGTTCGCTCAAACGCGAAGACTCGCCAGTCAAGGCGAGATCGCCTGACTCCAACACCAAGGCGTTCCACCCAACACGCGCCAGAGAGAGCGCCCAAAAATCTCTCGTCAGCTCACCAGAGCGACTCTTCTGAGGCCGGGGGTTGTCACCAGCCACCCGTAGAAGACCTCAGAGAATTCTTGACTCGCAAACGCACTATTCACGAGGCGAATCCTCAGTGTCATTGCGAGAGACTCATCCACACGGTCCTCGCCGACTGCCAATGCGTTGGAACGGCGAAACCTTCGGTATTTGAGAGGCTTTCTCAACAGGCCTCTCGACCGAGGCCCTCCCGTCGAAGGCGCCGTCACCAGAAGAGACGCGCTGCTGACGACCTGGAACTCTCATCCGCCACAGTCAACATGACGGATAAAGGGAAGGCGGTACTCTCCGACTCGCCAGACTCGGACTCCGTCTTAAGACCTAACACCCGGTCTGCCCGACGCCGGCAGGAAGGCATATTCCAGCGAACCCGTAGTCGCCGGGGGGTAAGTATTGGGTTTGACTATTCCACCCTAATACCTCCCTCCTGCGGCGAAGATGAGGTTCATTCGGCGGCGGCCACATCCCAGACCTCGCGCTCAAGTCAAGACGCGCAGGCGAGGGCGCACATGACCGATACCAACCACGAGCAGACAATGGCTCAAAAGTTGGAGGCACAGCAGGCGACCATCGACTCTCTAAGAGAGATGATGGAGCAACTGCTGAGCAAGAAGAAAAAGAAGGGAACCCAACGTCCCTTGCCCCGGCAGACTAGGGATAAAGAATGGGTACCACCTCACCGTCCAGCGGCTGAGACGGAGGATGATCGACAATCCGATTACTCCTCCAAAACATCGATAGGAACGTCGCACACCGCGGATAGCACCCGTGACAAAAGATTCGACGAGTTCCAGGACCAACTGAACGCGCTGAAGCTTCAGCAAAACATGAACAAGCTGGGGGTGGTACGTCCCTACCCTATCGAATGGGACACGGTCCCATACCCAGCGAAGTTCAAGCCGATCAGTTTGGTCCAGTTTGATGGCAAGGGGTCACCCTCGCAACATATCTATTACTTCATGGCGCAGACCGGATTCCTCACCGGGAACGACGCCATTCTCACCCGACTATTCATAGGTACCCTCAAGGGGGTGGCCTTTGAGTGGTTCCGCAAACTGGAGCCTGGCTCCATCAAGGCATGGGCCGACGTCGAAAAGCTCTTCCTCGCCCGCTTCTTCGACGACGACACGGAAGTGTCAATGGCCACTCTCCTCGCTGAGAAGCAGCGTAAGTCGGAGTCAGTTAACGACTTCGTAAAGAGATTTCGAAATCGATCAGTCCACTGTCGGGACCAAGTTTCCGAGGCGACACTGATTGAGATGTGCCGCAACAATCTGTCAATCCACATCCTGTCCAAAATAGGGGCAGTTGAAACCCGGACTTGGAAGGAACTTGTTCGCCAAGGCGAGCAAGTTGAAAATATGATCAAGAGGCTGGAGGCCGAAGAGCCACAGTCCAAAAAGGGAGCAGCAGAACCAGCGGCGCCAAAGAACCCTCCTCGATCGAAGGGAAAAGAGGCTATGGCCGTAGACTCTGCCGCGGCGCCAAAGTTCGCTCAAAAGCCGAAACCCAGGCAATTTGAACCACGCCCCCAGCGGCAATATGATTTCAAAGAAGACCAGGTAGTGGCGACTCTCGACACTCTACTCAAGAGTGGGCGAATTAAGTTGCCGGAAGCCGCCAAACCGGAGGAGGCGGACAAAACCGGTGACCCAAGTTACTGTGCATATCACAGATTCCTTGGGCATCACACAACCAAGTGCTACGTCCTCAAGGACAAACTCCAGGCCCTCTACGACGCGGGGGTTTTGAAGAAAGAGAAGGTCCAAAAGCAGGTGACGGCGAACATGGTCACTTTGAGCTTTGGGACGGGTCTCCCGGAGGTTCAAGCTCCGGCGGGGATAATTCCTATCCCCAAGGCGGTTTTGAAGATCACTAACGACGATCCTCACAACCAGCGGGAGAAGGGTTTGGTTCCACAAACTCTGCCATCAGGGCAAGTGATGTGGGTCCATCCGGACCTCCTCGACGACGAGCAATGGACCGCACAGCCTTCCAAGGAGGCTAAGAGGAAATATTGCAACGTTGTCACCGCCATCCTGGATACAGACGACGCGGCGATGACTGCCTTAACCGACTCTGAAGAAGACACCAACGTCTTCGCTACGAGAGCCGGAAAGGAGTTTGCGAAGCAATATCCCGCGAGGGCGGAAAACCCAGCAGGACTTCCCGCGAGGCCGGCTGCAGCAGTCCCTCCCAATCCAGAGGAGCCAAGTTCAAGCCGCCAGCCTTACCGGTTCAACGTGCTCGCGCAATTGAAAAGCATACCCGCGCGAATCACCGTGTACGACCTCCTCCGGTTGTCTAGGCCTACCCGGGAAGCCCTACAAGAGGCGTTGGCTGACGCAGAGGCGTTCTCGACCCATTTCTCAAAAGAAACGGAGATCGAACAGGGCTGTACAACTTGCTGCCAAGTCTCAGAGAGACAGATCCCCTGCATCACTTTCACCCCCGAGGACATGCTCATCAAGAACACGTCCCATGACCGGCCGCTGTACTTCACAGGATACGTCGGCTCGGCGAAAGTAGATCGGATCCAGGTTGACCCGGGGTCCGCACTGAGCATCGTGCCCCTGAAGCTAATCAAACATTTGGGGATACCGTCGAAGCGCCTAGCCTCGACCTCGACTACCATCTTCGGCTTCAACGCCACAGGGACTCGGCCACTCGGCAAAATCCGCCTGAAATGTCGGATAGGCGACATGAAGACGGAGGTGACGTGCTACGTTATCGATGCTGAACCCTCCTACAACATACTCCTGGGGCGTCCGTGGATTCATGGCAACCGGATCGTTCCATCCACGCTACACCAGTGTTTGAAGTACGTGGACGGCTACGAGCGGGTAAGAACGGTAGTAGCTGACAAACACCCCTTTAAGGGCGTCGAGAACTACTTCGCGGATTCTCTGCTATACCAGGACCCCGACCAGCCACCGGTGGAA
This sequence comes from Asparagus officinalis, assembly GCF_001876935.1. Lineage (NCBI taxonomy): Eukaryota > Viridiplantae > Streptophyta > Magnoliopsida > Asparagales > Asparagaceae > Asparagus > Asparagus officinalis. The sequence continues at coordinate 12,741 of NW_017973606.1, forward strand.
GAACTGGAAAGTGGCAATGAGGCGGATAGCGAACCTGAATACGGTGACAGCTTAATTCTGAACGACTTTGAGTCGATTGTAATTGGTTATGAGAGTCACCATGTAACTAACGCCGTTCAGGCAGAGAAGCTTATCATGAATGAGAAATCCGACCTTGCTTATTTGTCGTCTTGCTCCTCGTCCGAAGACGACGCACCTAATAACTCATGGTCGACACTCTACAGTGAGTCTTCTCTACACTTGCCGGTATGTTCGTCATACGTCTTCAAGACGCGACTGATCGAGCCATCGCGAGCTGTATTCGTCGTGCCAGCACGGAAGAGGTATCGAAAAGACATCATCTTCGGTCGAATCGATCGTCCCCTACGCACGCTATGGGACGAATCTGAGGACGAAGACCCAGCGCCCCAGTTCTCGCAATACAGTCGAGTGGCGAAACGCATAATGAGCAACATGGGGTACGACCTCACTCGCTTGGAGGGCCTGAATTACGGCCGAGGACGCAAGACGGTCATCAAACCCGCCTACGTCCCCAAAGGAAAGCCCTCAAATTACTTCAACAGGACTCGGAGAGGCTTAGGCTACTCCTCCTCCTCGTCAGATTTGTGTTTTTACGTCGACGAAGACTCCGACTATGCATGTTCGGGGGACCAATCGTCAACGACCTCGGCTTGGGACTCAGACGTCAGCGTGAGGGATCTATTCGATGGCCTTACAGTCAACATGGCCACAGTAGACCCCGCCGGAATGGCGGAGGACGAACAACTTCCACTTTACGACGAGACATGGGATCGCCATGTTAGCGCCCAGTGGAACAGTCGCTTCGAACAGCGCGAACCACCAACTGAAGACGAAGTCCTCCAGGTGAACATGGGTACCGAGGCGAATCCCAAACCCATATTCATCAGCGGCAGTCTGCCTCCTCAAGAAAAAGAGGATCTCATCGCCCTCATACGGGAATACATTGACGTCTTCGCCTGGAATTACGAGGATATGCCTGGCCTGGATCCGCGGGTCGCCACGCATCGCCTCAACATCAGCCCTGACGCCAAGCCAGTCAAACAACAGCAGAGGCGGTTTCGCCCCCAAATCATGGAGGCGATCGAATCTGAAGTAAAAAAGCTGATCGAATCCGGCTTCATCAGAGAGGAGCAACACCCCGACTGGGTGGCGAATATTGTTCCAGTCTTGAAGAAGAACGGCAAGATCCGCATCTGCATCGACTTTAGGAACCTCAACGCCGCATGCCCTAAAGACGAATTCCCTCTGCCCATCACGGATGTCATCATTGACAATACGTGCGGATTCGAGAGGATGTCCTTCATGGACGGCTTCTCGGGGTACAACCAAATCAAAATGCACCCCGAAGACGAGAAACACACTGCATTCAGAACTCCCATGGGGGTGTATTGCTATACCGTCATGCCTTTCGGGCTCAAGAACGCCGGCGCAACCTACCAACGCGCCATGAGCATGATCTTTCGAGATCATCTGCGAAAGACGGTCGAATGCTATGTGGACGACTTGGTCGTGAAGAGTCGCCATAAGGAGGATCACCTCCAAGACTTGAAGGCTATGTTCGAACTCATGAGGACTCATCAGCTCAAGATGAATCCTACCAAGTCATTCTTGGGAATGTCTAGCGGTAAATTCCTCGGTTTCGTCGTCACGACGAAAGGGATCCGAATTGATCCAGACAAGGTGCGAGCTATTCAAGAGCTCCAACCACCCCGAAATCTTAAAGAGCTGAGAGGCCTTCAAGGACGACTGGCTTATATCCGAAGATTCATCTCGAATCTCTCGGGCAAGTGCCAACCCTTCTCTAAGCTGATGAAGAAAGGTACCTCCTTCGTCTGGGATGAGCCATGCCAAAAGGCTTTTGAGGAGATCAAAGCTTATCTCTCAAATCCGCCTGTCCTTGCGGCGCCAATCTCAGGAAGGCCATTCCTCATATTCCGCCTGTCCTTGCGGCACCAATCTCAGGAAGGCCATTCCTCATATACATACGGGCTATGGAACATTCTCTGGGTGCCCTCTTGGCTCAGAACGACGATGCAGGCCACGAGCAGGGCATCTACTACCTGAGCAGAACCTTGCAGGGCGCCGAGCAACGGTACCCAATGGTCGAGAAGGAATGCCTAGCCTTGGTGTTCGCTATCCAAAAGATGCGGCACTACTTGGTTGGCCAAACCATCCATGTCATCTCCCGGATGAATCCCATTCGGGTCTTCATGACACAACCCGCAGCGTTAAACTGGCGCCTGGCCAGGTGGGCGCTTCTGCTCTCTCAATACGATATTCATTTCATGCCGCAGAAATCAGTCAAGGGACAAGCCATCTGCGATCTCATGGCTAGTCACCCGCTGGGGGTGAAAGCCGATCTTTTCGAAGATCTGCCGGATGAACCTCCCGAAGCCAACATGACTTCGTCACCAGAGGTGTGGCAGATGTTCTTCGACGGCGCGTCTCGCGCAGGTGTGAGCGGCTCTATTTCTGCAGGAGTGGGGGTGGTCCTCACTTCCCCGAGTGGTCACGTGTTACCCCGGGCCTTTTCCTTGACGGAACCATGTACCAACAACGT
>NW_017973607.1:0-1850 GCF_001876935.1 Asparagus officinalis
GCCTTATAAAGGGTGAGACGATTTGGCCACATTATGCACTTATAAGATAGGGTATATCGACTATATATCTTGGCCTTATAAGGCACAATGCAGCGTCAAAATGCCCCCTTTATTAATTTTGAGATATGGTTTTGACCAAGCAAAACATATCTTTAAAGCGTCGATCCTCGCCAAGGAGAATCAAGGCTCTTCCCGATTGCCTCGCCAAGGAGAACAAAATGGGGTGAAAATGACCAATTTGCAAATTTCCAAGAAAAATGGACTAATTTATAAATTTCCAAAAAATAGCTCACCAGCATAAGAGGGAGGCGCGCCATCAGCCGACGCGGTAGAGGATTGACCCCTCGCAATACGAGACATAGAGACCTGCAAAATAAGTTAAGGGATCAGATCTAAAAAAAAGTTCATCTTTTTGCAATTCTCCCCCCTGAAAGGTGAGCTCGAGGCGCCAAATCTTAATCCTAACCCTCGCATGCGACCCCACAAATGCATAAATTAAATTAAGCATAAAATATGTTAAAATGGTTGAGGATTTACCTGAGGAAAAGCTCGTGGATCCAATAAAAATCAGATCTTGAAAGAGACTCAGACCACGCGCTCGAGGGAATTAAATTAAGCATAAAATATGTTAAAATGGTTGAGGATTTACCTGAGGAAAAGCTCGTGGATCCAATAAAAATCAGATCTTGAAAGAGACTCAGACCACGCGCTCGAGGGGCCTGAGAGAAATTCTAAATATGGAAGTTTTGAGAGATTTCTCAGTCAAAGATCCAAAGGAAGCCCAGATCTAATGCAACTATGAAGTTTTGAGGGAGAACGGATGCTCGAAGGAAGAAAAAAAATGAAAAAAGGGAGAGAGGGGGGGCCGGCCCTAATGAGAGGAAAAAACCCTCTTTTATAATGTTGAACCAAGACCAAGTTGAACCGGACCAGACCAAGTTGAACCGGACCAGACCGGGTTTGAACCAGAATTCAAATTGAAGCTGAATCGAGCATCGAAACAACTTCAAATCGACCGAGGGTTCCCAAGTTGAACCGGACCAGACCAAGTTGAACCGGACCAGACCGGGTTTGAACCAGAATTCAAATTGAAGCTGAATCAAGCATCGAAACAACTTCAAATCGACCGAAGGTTCAGTCCTTGGTTTATTCTTGCCTCTCCCACATATTCGGAAGGATCAGAAAATTTTTTGAGCCGAATTACTGCCTTTTTTGGCTCATTATCAAGCCGGTTCAGCTCATTTGGGCACAGAAAATACTCCAATAAGGTATATGAGTATAAACTATTCCCTATTTTTGGTTGAGAAGTTCCTGGAGAATATTTTTTTATAAATATTCTTAAGGATAACTCAACCACACTACGCCGGACAACGCGTTGTGCAAGCACCAGAACTCTTACAGACATTCGACAAAGCACCGAATAGCCTAGAAGATTGAAGGAATCAAGAACAGAAGCCATTCCAAAGTCCCGTTATACCGACTGAAGGTTGGGACAATCATATCCAAAGTATTCCAGACTCTTCTATAAAAGAACGAGGCTGAAATACTTTAGAGGGGGTATCTATATGCATATAAATTTGCTTATAGGTCCCTTAGCATAGCTCGGCACAAACCGACGAACCAACGAGGCGACGAGGTTGACGAATCGCACGCAAGCAACAGAATACATCCATTCGCGTGTGGAATCAAGCCAAGGGTTCGAAGAGTCAACGAGTCATCCAACCAAGGGCAGACTCGGACGAATCACGATCGAATCAAGATCAGTTTCGGACTCGAACTCAGAAGCGGATTTACTGCCAAATCAGGAATCCAACTTACTGCCAAATCAGATCATCAAATCAGAGTCTCAG
>NW_017973607.1:2203-2594 GCF_001876935.1 Asparagus officinalis
GTCACAAAAGGCAGGAGTTCGAGAGAGGTAAAAGTCAGATCTGAGATCTACACGAAACTACACTCCGGATCAAAGCTTGGCCTTTGATCCCGAGATTTGGACGATTATTTCCTTGGTGAACTAATCCTCCCCGGTTATTATTCCCTTTGCGGAATAATACCCGTCAAATCGTGTAGATCCGACCGGATCTAGATCGCGCGGTGGTCCACGGATTAACCCCGGCGTCGGCAAAGAACCCACACAAGCAAGAGACCGCAAAACAGGATCTTGCGATTTGTTCTAAAGGAAAGTTGTAAAAGGAAAGTTGTAATTTTTTCTTTTTCTTTGATTTCGTTGTAACCGGATCTAAAAAAGACCGGATCTTTTGTAACCAAAAAACAGTTATTCAAGA
>NW_017973607.1:12417-12741 GCF_001876935.1 Asparagus officinalis
GACTTTATTGTAGGGTTGCCCAAGTCGAAGAAGGGGAATGATTCAATTTGGGTCATTGTGGACCGGTTGACAAAGTCAGCACATTTTATCCCAGTGAGGACTACTTATACAGCTGAGGCGTATGCGAGGATCTTCATTCAAGAGATAGTTTGACTTCACGGAGTTCCGGACACGATCGTGTCGGATCGAGGATCAGTATTCACTTCACATTTTTGGAAGAGTTTCCAGGACTCATTTGGCAGCAGTCTATCTTATAGCAGTGTATTCCACCCCCAGATGGATGGTCAGACGGAGAGGGTGAATCAGGTATTGGAGGACATGTTG
>NW_017973607.1:12754-15313 GCF_001876935.1 Asparagus officinalis
TGTAGATCACCGATATGTTGGGCAGAGCCGGAGGATAGCTTGATGCTTGGATCGGAGCTTGTGAGGCAAACTACTGAGAAGGTAGCATTGATCAAGGAGCGGATTTTAGCCGCTCAGAGTCGGCAGAAGAGTTATGCAGATAAGAGGCGAAGACCCCTAGAGTTTCAGATTGGGGATTTGATTATGCTAAAGGTATTACCTATGAAAGGCGTGCAGCGATTCGGGAGGCGAGGGAAGCTTGCCTCATGATATATTAGACCTTTCCGGATTTTGGAACGGATTGGAGCTGTGTCATACATACTAGACGCCTATGAAAGGCGTACAGCGATTCGGGAGGCGAGGGAAGCTTGCACCGAGATATATTGGACCATTCCGGATTTTGGAGCGCATTGGAGCTGTGTCATACAGACTAGATCTTCCAGCTTCTATGTCTAGTATACACAATGTATTCCATGTTTCTATGCTCAAGAAACACTTGCATGATGAGGAGCAGCAGCGGGTGTTGGATGCACTGGAGATTGAGCTTCGAGATGATTTGACTACTATTGAGATCCTAATGTCTATACTTGCTAAGGAAGACTTGTTCGAGCAGGTAAAACTAATTAAAGTATTTATGATATGACTTATTACTTGAATATTTATATCTACATATATATTTTGATACTTATATTTAACACTAGAATGAGGGTATTCTTACTTAATTCTTAATCTTTCGGAACACATGGTATATACATGGGGGGTTCCTTGTTTGGATTTTTCGCCCAACGTACTAGTTCCGTTAGATTTGGGGTTAAGTAAGAATATTATCATTTTAGATCGTTAAGTATGAATGTCAATATGTGCTAACTAGAATTTATCATTGCGAAATGTATATGTGTGCGGGTTAGATTAGACCCTTGTCATGTTTTTCAAGTATATTTATGAGTTAGATGTGATTTCCTGAATTTCGAGGACGAAATTCTTTTAAGGGACGGGTTTCGCAGAATCGACGGCTAAAATTACAATTAGAGTGTTAATGCGACGTGCGATGTTCAAACAAGTATAACGAGGTGTAGATATGTAAGACCCCGTAGATTTTTGAGTATGTATATGTACATCAGTAATGAGGTTGAGTGTGCAAGATTTCAAATCATATGCAGCAGAGTCCTAGTGAGCAGTTTCTAGTCCATGAGTCGACCCATGACTGTCATGAGTCGACTCACGGAATCGAGTCCTGTTGTCATTTAGTCTCTGCTGAGTCGACTCATTATATCATGAGTCGACCCATGAGTCATGAGTCGACCCATGACTTTTATGAATCGACTCATCGGGGTTTTTCTGATTTTCTGGGTCGGGTTTGTTTGGGTTTCGGGTCGGGTTTTATCCACTCATATATATTTTCTCTCTACCCGAAAACACTCTTTTTGATCAGAAACCCCTAGAGAAACCCTAGCCTCTTCTCCCCCTCTAAACCCTAGCTCGTTTTTGGGATTTCTTGGGCGATTTTTGGGGATTTTCAGCGGCTTTTCGTGGATTGCAGCGAAGGGGATTGTTCATCATCACTTTTGAGGCGAGTAACATCTCACCCAATCCTTCTCCCATATTTTTAATAGTTTACAAATGTTTTTTTTCATGAGTTTTATTGAGCCTAAGACTTATTTTCAAGTATAAATCAATGTTCTTGTTAGGGTGAATGCTAGAAATCATGTGTTTCAGATTTTTAAATCCTCACCAACGCGTTTTGAAGAAAACCCAGATCTGGAAATATTTTTAAGAAATAAGAATATGAGTTTTCTTTTTGACTAAATGCTTTATTTCATGTTTAGGAGTTAAAAGTTAGATCTAACATGCTAGTATCGTTTCTCTTGCTATATACATGAATTTATCACTACCTCATAGTCTAGAATTGATAGTTATGGAGGTAAAGATCAGTATGTTGGGAGTATGGGACGAGATGGACGAGCTGCAGTTGTGAAATTTCTAGTTTTTAGCCCGTAAGTCGACCTATGACTCATCATGAGTCGACTCATCAGGTTGAGTCGACCCATGACTGTCATGAGTCGACTCACAAAATCGAGTCGACTCACAAAGTCAATTCCTGTTATTCATTAGTTTCTGTCGAGTCGACTCGTCAGTTCATGAGTCGACCCATGAGACATGAGTCGACTCATAGTTGATTTGAGTCGACTCATCGGAATTTTGCCTATTTTCGTTTGTATTTTCTGTTTGATCAACTACTATGCTTATACTTTCATACAGTGTTCATATATGATCGAGGGTTCTATTGAACTTTTGTTGAACATGAGTAGTTGCCTTGTTTATCGGGTATTAAATTGTAGTATTCATATATGAGATGACTTTTCTGACACAAGCTTAGATCTGTACAGCGAGGCATGCACAAGAGTAGAATATGTATACCTTTACTTCTAGTATTCCATGGTTTATATATTCAGTCCTCGTGTTGGACTATAATCCATTAAAGTCCTCGTGTTGGACTATAACTCATTAAATTCCTCGTGTTGGACTATAATCCATTTCAGTTTTATGTTGGATTATTGTTAAACCTTGAGCATGTTTATT
>NW_017973608.1:0-15279 GCF_001876935.1 Asparagus officinalis
TTCGACGATGACACCGAGATATCTATCGGATCATTGCTTGATGAAAAACAAAAAGACGGGGAGTTGGTCACACCTTCGTCAAAAGGTTCCGGAACAAGGCGATGAATTGTCGGGACCTGATCACTGAGGAGTTCATTCTTCCAGACTTGCCACAATAACCTTGCACTGGACGTGTTGGAAGCAATGGGAACAGCACCGTCTGACACTTGGAAAGATTTGAAGGTGCGCGGTGAACAAGCCGAACGCTTCCTCTGAAGGAAGAAGGCCGAGAGGAACCGACCGACGGTTAATCCACTCAACTCAAACTTCGCCTCTCGTGGTAAGGGCAAGGCACCTGCAGCTGCTGATGGTACTAATCAAACGTCACAACAGCAATCCCGAAGCAGCAAAAAACTTCGGGTCCGAGACTCCAAAAAGAGTATTCCTTCAAGGACGAAGACGTTCCAGCCATCTTCGAATCCCTCCTTGGAAGCAACAAGATCAAGCTACCACCTATCACAAATCAGGAGGAAGCTGACAACACTACGGACCCGAAGTACTGTGCATACCACAGGAGGGTCGTTCATCCCACCAAGGATTGCTTTGCTCTCAAGAATAACATTCAGACCTTGGTTGAAGCCAGCGTCATATCGCTTAGATAAGCCTAATAAGAACGGCAAAACTCCAAAGAGTATACGAGTATAAACTGTTTCTCAATCCTCCAACAAGTGCATGAGGTTAAACTGCTTCTTTACATACTCCAACAGGTATATGAGTCTAAACTGTTTCCTTTCTTTCACGGGAAGTTCCTGGAGAATACCACGCTTGATATTCTTAAGGATAACCCGGACACCCAACTGAGTACAATACCATACCCAGTTTTGCAAAGGAAGCTGGGGGTGGATGATTCATGTAACGGGAAGTTCCCAAAAGAAATCCATATAGTGTATTCTTAGGGATAATCCGGTCACGACAGCAAGATGATGAATAAGAAATTCCCATTCAAATTCTCACCGCGTCTGTGTACTCAACACTCTCCCCCTCTCAATTCCCCCAATGAACGAGAGGTCCACAAATCGAACGATCAAACCTTCTTACAGTTAGGATCGTCTCAAACCTCCCGATTGGTCAAACCTTCCTACAGTTAGGACCAAAACAGAGGTCCACTTTCAAATCGAGTGATCAAACCTTCCTACAGTTAGGGTCACCTCAAACTCCTGTTTGGCCAACCTTCCTACAGTTAGGACCAAAACCATAAATTCACTCTCGATAAACGAGAAATTCATCTTTAGTTCGGTAATCAAACCTTCCGACAGTTAGGGTTATCTGAATCTTTTCGATTCTCGGAGTAGAGATCCCACTCTTAGTTTCACCTTTCCGGATTCTGGGGGTGGAGATCCCACCTCGAGTCTCCTTTCCAGCTGAAGATAGAATATAAAATTCTTCTTCTTCAGTGTCGGGAGATAGAATATAAAATTCTTCCTCTCCCATTTCGGGTTCGTCTTTGCCCCAAGAGAAGACACCACCTTTTTCAAATCCCAAAATCTGTGCCTCACAGGTACAGGGAATTTTATCCCGAATCCTAAGTAGGGATAAGTCAACGCCTAACACGCGTTGCCGGTTTAGTCTTTTTCCGTACAAAAAGACACCAGAGTTCGATTCTGGGGTATTCTATCCTGAAACCTAAGCAAGGATAAGTCTGCGCCTAACCCGCGCTGCCGGTTAGTTCTTAACCGTTGAAAAGAACATCCGTCCACATATTCAACATTGTGGCAGGTTGTTATTAATAACACCAAAATCCATGCCTTACACGCATGGGGAATTTCATCCTGAATCCTAAGAAAGGATATGCCGACGCCTAACACGCGTCGCCGGTTTAGTCTTTCCCCGTAGAAAAAGACACCAGAGTTCGATTCTGGGGTATCTCATCCCGAAGCCTAAGTAGGGATAAGTCAACGTCTAATACACGTTGCTGGGTAGCCTATTCCCATAACAATGGTAAAGCCTATGTATTCAACATCATAGCACAAAGTCTAAGAGAATTCACTCTCTTAGCACAACGTTACATGCGGAACGGATTTAGACAATCCGCATGCTAGCCCGACTCAAACGGTAGTCGGTAAAGGCTAATCAAATCCGTTGAAAGGCTGGGGGTTAGCCAAAAACCCCAAAGTCAACGCCTAACACGCATCGCCGGGTAGTCTATTCCCGTGAGAAAGACGAAGTCTACGTATTCAATATCGTAGCACTAAGAGCGTTAACTCTCTTAGCACAACGTCACATGCGGAACGGATTTACATAATCCGCATGCTAGCCCGACTCAAACGGTAGTCGGTAAAGGCTCATCAAACCCGTTAATGGCTAAGGGTTTGCCAAAAATCCTATAAATACGAGAGTCACTGACGCATCAGCTTCATTAGTTGGTCTAGTGACTTGAGCATCCAACGACATTCGAAACCCTAGGGTCAACGCCGGACAACGCGTAACCCTAGGTCAACGCCAGTCAACGCGTTGCGAGCAAAAAGTTCAACGTACGACGTTCGAAACCCTAGGGTCAACGCCGGTCAACGCGTAACCCTAGGCCAATGCCAGTCAACGCGTTGCGAGCAAATTTGACCAAGTGGGTGTTTTGAGACAATCCTAACTGTAGGAAGGTTTGATCGCTCAATTTGTGGACCTCTCGTTCATTGGGGGAATCGAGAGGGGATTTTGACTGTGGTCCTAACTGTAAGAAGGTTTGACCAAGTGGGTGTTTTGAGACAATCCTAACTGTAGGAAGGTTTGATCGCTCAATTTGTGGACCTCTCGTTCATTGGGGGAATCGAGAGGGGATTTTGACTGTGGTCCTAACTGTAAGAAGGTTTGACCAAGTGGGTGTTTTGAGACAATCCTAACTGTAGGAAGGTTTGATCGCTCAATTTGTGGACCTCTCGTTCATTGGGGGAATCGAGAGGGGATTTTGACTGTGGTCCTAACTGTAAGAAGGTTTGACCAAGTGGGTGTTTTGAGACAATCCTAACTGTAGGAAGGTTTGATCGCTCAATTTGTGGACCTCTCGTTCATTGGGGGAATCGAGAGGGGATTTTGACTGTGGTCCTAACTGTAAGAAGGTTTGACCAAGTGGGTGTTTTGAGACAATCCTAACTGTAGGAAGGTTTGATCGCTCAATTTGTGGACCTCTCGTTCATTGGGGGAATCGAGAGGGGATTTTGACTGTGGTCCTAACTGTAAGAAGGTTTGACCAAGTGGGTGTTTTGAGACAATCCTAACTGTAGGAAGGTTTGATCGCTCAATTTGTGGACCTCTCGTTCATTGGGGGAATCGAGAGGGGATTTTGACTGTGGTCCTAACTGTAAGAAGGTTTGACCAAGTGGGTGTTTTGAGACAATCCTAACTGTAGGAAGGTTTGATCGCTCAATTTGTGGACCTCTCGTTCATTGGGGGAATCGAGAGGGGATTTTGACTGTGGTCCTAACTGTAAGAAGGTTTGACCAAGTGGGTGTTTTGAGACAATCCTAACTGTAGGAAGGTTTGATCGCTCAATTTGTGGACCTCTCGTTCATTGGGGGAATCGAGAGGGGATTTTGACTGTGGTCCTAACTGTAAGAAGGTTTGACCAAGTGGGTGTTTTGAGACAATCCTAACTGTAGGAAGGTTTGATCGCTCAATTTGTGGACCTCTCGTTCATTGGGGGAATCGAGAGGGGATTTTGACTGTGGTCCTAACTGTAAGAAGGTTTGACCAAGTGGGTGTTTTGAGACAATCCTAACTGTAGGAAGGTTTGATCGCTCAATTTGTGGACCTCTCGTTCATTGGGGGAATCGAGAGGGGATTTTGACTGTGGTCCTAACTGTAAGAAGGTTTGACCAAGTGGGTGTTTTGAGACAATCCTAACTGTAGGAAGGTTTGATCGCTCAATTTGTGGACCTCTCGTTCATTGGGGGAATCGAGAGGGGATTTTGACTGTGGTCCTAACTGTAAGAAGGTTTGACCAAGTGGGTGTTTTGAGACAATCCTAACTGTAGGAAGGTTTGATCGCTCAATTTGTGGACCTCTCGTTCATTGGGGGAATCGAGAGGGGATTTTGACTGTGGTCCTAACTGTAAGAAGGTTTGACCAAGTGGGTGTTTTGAGACAATCCTAACTGTAGGAAGGTTTGATCGCTCAATTTGTGGACCTCTCGTTCATTGGGGGAATCGAGAGGGGATTTTGACTGTGGTCCTAACTGTAAGAAGGTTTGACCAAGTGGGTGTTTTGAGACAATCCTAACTGTAGGAAGGTTTGATCGCTCAATTTGTGGACCTCTCGTTCATTGGGGGAATCGAGAGGGGATTTTGACTGTGGTCCTAACTGTAAGAAGGTTTGACCAAGTGGGTGTTTTGAGACAATCCTAACTGTAGGAAGGTTTGATCGCTCAATTTGTGGACCTCTCGTTCATTGGGGGAATCGAGAGGGGATTTTGACTGTGGTCCTAACTGTAAGAAGGTTTGACCAAGTGGGTGTTTTGAGACAATCCTAACTGTAGGAAGGTTTGATCGCTCAATTTGTGGACCTCTCGTTCATTGGGGGAATCGAGAGGGGATTTTGACTGTGGTCCTAACTGTAAGAAGGTTTGACCAAGTGGGTGTTTTGAGACAATCCTAACTGTAGGAAGGTTTGATCGCTCAATTTGTGGACCTCTCGTTCATTGGGGGAATCGAGAGGGGATTTTGACTGTGGTCCTAACTGTAAGAAGGTTTGACCAAGTGGGTGTTTTGAGACAATCCTAACTGTAGGAAGGTTTGATCGCTCAATTTGTGGACCTCTCGTTCATTGGGGGAATCGAGAGGGGATTTTGACTGTGGTCCTAACTGTAAGAAGGTTTGACCAAGTGGGTGTTTTGAGACAATCCTAACTGTAGGAAGGTTTGATCGCTCAATTTGTGGACCTCTCGTTCATTGGGGGAATCGAGAGGGGATTTTGACTGTGGTCCTAACTGTAAGAAGGTTTGACCAAGTGGGTGTTTTGAGACAATCCTAACTGTAGGAAGGTTTGATCGCTCAATTTGTGGACCTCTCGTTCATTGGGGGAATCGAGAGGGGATTTTGACTGTGGTCCTAACTGTAAGAAGGTTTGACCAAGTGGGTGTTTTGAGACAATCCTAACTGTAGGAAGGTTTGATCGCTCAATTTGTGGACCTCTCGTTCATTGGGGGAATCGAGAGGGGATTTTGACTGTGGTCCTAACTGTAAGAAGGTTTGACCAAGTGGGTGTTTTGAGACAATCCTAACTGTAGGAAGGTTTGATCGCTCAATTTGTGGACCTCTCGTTCATTGGGGGAATCGAGAGGGGATTTTGACTGTGGTCCTAACTGTAAGAAGGTTTGACCAAGTGGGTGTTTTGAGACAATCCTAACTGTAGGAAGGTTTGATCGCTCAATTTGTGGACCTCTCGTTCATTGGGGGAATCGAGAGGGGATTTTGACTGTGGTCCTAACTGTAAGAAGGTTTGACCAAGTGGGTGTTTTGAGACAATCCTAACTGTAGGAAGGTTTGATCGCTCAATTTGTGGACCTCTCGTTCATTGGGGGAATCGAGAGGGGATTTTGACTGTGGTCCTAACTGTAAGAAGGTTTGACCAAGTGGGTGTTTTGAGACAATCCTAACTGTAGGAAGGTTTGATCGCTCAATTTGTGGACCTCTCGTTCATTGGGGGAATCGAGAGGGGATTTTGACTGTGGTCCTAACTGTAAGAAGGTTTGACCAAGTGGGTGTTTTGAGACAATCCTAACTGTAGGAAGGTTTGATCGCTCAATTTGTGGACCTCTCGTTCATTGGGGGAATCGAGAGGGGATTTTGACTGTGGTCCTAACTGTAAGAAGGTTTGACCAAGTGGGTGTTTTGAGACAATCCTAACTGTAGGAAGGTTTGATCGCTCAATTTGTGGACCTCTCGTTCATTGGGGGAATCGAGAGGGGATTTTGACTGTGGTCCTAACTGTAAGAAGGTTTGACCAAGTGGGTGTTTTGAGACAATCCTAACTGTAGGAAGGTTTGATCGCTCAATTTGTGGACCTCTCGTTCATTGGGGGAATCGAGAGGGGATTTTGACTGTGGTCCTAACTGTAAGAAGGTTTGACCAAGTGGGTGTTTTGAGACAATCCTAACTGTAGGAAGGTTTGATCGCTCAATTTGTGGACCTCTCGTTCATTGGGGGAATCGAGAGGGGATTTTGACTGTGGTCCTAACTGTAAGAAGGTTTGACCAAGTGGGTGTTTTGAGACAATCCTAACTGTAGGAAGGTTTGATCGCTCAATTTGTGGACCTCTCGTTCATTGGGGGAATCGAGAGGGGATTTTGACTGTGGTCCTAACTGTAAGAAGGTTTGACCAAGTGGGTGTTTTGAGACAATCCTAACTGTAGGAAGGTTTGATCGCTCAATTTGTGGACCTCTCGTTCATTGGGGGAATCGAGAGGGGATTTTGACTGTGGTCCTAACTGTAAGAAGGTTTGACCAAGTGGGTGTTTTGAGACAATCCTAACTGTAGGAAGGTTTGATCGCTCAATTTGTGGACCTCTCGTTCATTGGGGGAATCGAGAGGGGATTTTGACTGTGGTCCTAACTGTAAGAAGGTTTGACCAAGTGGGTGTTTTGAGACAATCCTAACTGTAGGAAGGTTTGATCGCTCAATTTGTGGACCTCTCGTTCATTGGGGGAATCGAGAGGGGATTTTGACTGTGGTCCTAACTGTAAGAAGGTTTGACCAAGTGGGTGTTTTGAGACAATCCTAACTGTAGGAAGGTTTGATCGCTCAATTTGTGGACCTCTCGTTCATTGGGGGAATCGAGAGGGGATTTTGACTGTGGTCCTAACTGTAAGAAGGTTTGACCAAGTGGGTGTTTTGAGACAATCCTAACTGTAGGAAGGTTTGATCGCTCAATTTGTGGACCTCTCGTTCATTGGGGGAATCGAGAGGGGATTTTGACTGTGGTCCTAACTGTAAGAAGGTTTGACCAAGTGGGTGTTTTGAGACAATCCTAACTGTAGGAAGGTTTGATCGCTCAATTTGTGGACCTCTCGTTCATTGGGGGAATCGAGAGGGGATTTTGACTGTGGTCCTAACTGTAAGAAGGTTTGACCAAGTGGGTGTTTTGAGACAATCCTAACTGTAGGAAGGTTTGATCGCTCAATTTGTGGACCTCTCGTTCATTGGGGGAATCGAGAGGGGATTTTGACTGTGGTCCTAACTGTAAGAAGGTTTGACCAAGTGGGTGTTTTGAGACAATCCTAACTGTAGGAAGGTTTGATCGCTCAATTTGTGGACCTCTCGTTCATTGGGGGAATCGAGAGGGGATTTTGACTGTGGTCCTAACTGTAAGAAGGTTTGACCAAGTGGGTGTTTTGAGACAATCCTAACTGTAGGAAGGTTTGATCGCTCAATTTGTGGACCTCTCGTTCATTGGGGGAATCGAGAGGGGATTTTGACTGTGGTCCTAACTGTAAGAAGGTTTGACCAAGTGGGTGTTTTGAGACAATCCTAACTGTAGGAAGGTTTGATCGCTCAATTTGTGGACCTCTCGTTCATTGGGGGAATCGAGAGGGGATTTTGACTGTGGTCCTAACTGTAAGAAGGTTTGACCAAGTGGGTGTTTTGAGACAATCCTAACTGTAGGAAGGTTTGATCGCTCAATTTGTGGACCTCTCGTTCATTGGGGGAATCGAGAGGGGATTTTGACTGTGGTCCTAACTGTAAGAAGGTTTGACCAAGTGGGTGTTTTGAGACAATCCTAACTGTAGGAAGGTTTGATCGCTCAATTTGTGGACCTCTCGTTCATTGGGGGAATCGAGAGGGGATTTTGACTGTGGTCCTAACTGTAAGAAGGTTTGACCAAGTGGGTGTTTTGAGACAATCCTAACTGTAGGAAGGTTTGATCGCTCAATTTGTGGACCTCTCGTTCATTGGGGGAATCGAGAGGGGATTTTGACTGTGGTCCTAACTGTAAGAAGGTTTGACCAAGTGGGTGTTTTGAGACAATCCTAACTGTAGGAAGGTTTGATCGCTCAATTTGTGGACCTCTCGTTCATTGGGGGAATCGAGAGGGGATTTTGACTGTGGTCCTAACTGTAAGAAGGTTTGACCAAGTGGGTGTTTTGAGACAATCCTAACTGTAGGAAGGTTTGATCGCTCAATTTGTGGACCTCTCGTTCATTGGGGGAATCGAGAGGGGATTTTGACTGTGGTCCTAACTGTAAGAAGGTTTGACCAAGTGGGTGTTTTGAGACAATCCTAACTGTAGGAAGGTTTGATCGCTCAATTTGTGGACCTCTCGTTCATTGGGGGAATCGAGAGGGGATTTTGACTGTGGTCCTAACTGTAAGAAGGTTTGACCAAGTGGGTGTTTTGAGACAATCCTAACTGTAGGAAGGTTTGATCGCTCAATTTGTGGACCTCTCGTTCATTGGGGGAATCGAGAGGGGATTTTGACTGTGGTCCTAACTGTAAGAAGGTTTGACCAAGTGGGTGTTTTGAGACAATCCTAACTGTAGGAAGGTTTGATCGCTCAATTTGTGGACCTCTCGTTCATTGGGGGAATCGAGAGGGGATTTTGACTGTGGTCCTAACTGTAAGAAGGTTTGACCAAGTGGGTGTTTTGAGACAATCCTAACTGTAGGAAGGTTTGATCGCTCAATTTGTGGACCTCTCGTTCATTGGGGGAATCGAGAGGGGATTTTGACTGTGGTCCTAACTGTAAGAAGGTTTGACCAAGTGGGTGTTTTGAGACAATCCTAACTGTAGGAAGGTTTGATCGCTCAATTTGTGGACCTCTCGTTCATTGGGGGAATCGAGAGGGGATTTTGACTGTGGTCCTAACTGTAAGAAGGTTTGACCAAGTGGGTGTTTTGAGACAATCCTAACTGTAGGAAGGTTTGATCGCTCAATTTGTGGACCTCTCGTTCATTGGGGGAATCGAGAGGGGATTTTGACTGTGGTCCTAACTGTAAGAAGGTTTGACCAAGTGGGTGTTTTGAGACAATCCTAACTGTAGGAAGGTTTGATCGCTCAATTTGTGGACCTCTCGTTCATTGGGGGAATCGAGAGGGGATTTTGACTGTGGTCCTAACTGTAAGAAGGTTTGACCAAGTGGGTGTTTTGAGACAATCCTAACTGTAGGAAGGTTTGATCGCTCAATTTGTGGACCTCTCGTTCATTGGGGGAATCGAGAGGGGATTTTGACTGTGGTCCTAACTGTAAGAAGGTTTGACCAAGTGGGTGTTTTGAGACAATCCTAACTGTAGGAAGGTTTGATCGCTCAATTTGTGGACCTCTCGTTCATTGGGGGAATCGAGAGGGGATTTTGACTGTGGTCCTAACTGTAAGAAGGTTTGACCAAGTGGGTGTTTTGAGACAATCCTAACTGTAGGAAGGTTTGATCGCTCAATTTGTGGACCTCTCGTTCATTGGGGGAATCGAGAGGGGATTTTGACTGTGGTCCTAACTGTAAGAAGGTTTGACCAAGTGGGTGTTTTGAGACAATCCTAACTGTAGGAAGGTTTGATCGCTCAATTTGTGGACCTCTCGTTCATTGGGGGAATCGAGAGGGGATTTTGACTGTGGTCCTAACTGTAAGAAGGTTTGACCAAGTGGGTGTTTTGAGACAATCCTAACTGTAGGAAGGTTTGATCGCTCAATTTGTGGACCTCTCGTTCATTGGGGGAATCGAGAGGGGATTTTGACTGTGGTCCTAACTGTAAGAAGGTTTGACCAAGTGGGTGTTTTGAGACAATCCTAACTGTAGGAAGGTTTGATCGCTCAATTTGTGGACCTCTCGTTCATTGGGGGAATCGAGAGGGGATTTTGACTGTGGTCCTAACTGTAAGAAGGTTTGACCAAGTGGGTGTTTTGAGACAATCCTAACTGTAGGAAGGTTTGATCGCTCAATTTGTGGACCTCTCGTTCATTGGGGGAATCGAGAGGGGATTTTGACTGTGGTCCTAACTGTAAGAAGGTTTGACCAAGTGGGTGTTTTGAGACAATCCTAACTGTAGGAAGGTTTGATCGCTCAATTTGTGGACCTCTCGTTCATTGGGGGAATCGAGAGGGGATTTTGACTGTGGTCCTAACTGTAAGAAGGTTTGACCAAGTGGGTGTTTTGAGACAATCCTAACTGTAGGAAGGTTTGATCGCTCAATTTGTGGACCTCTCGTTCATTGGGGGAATCGAGAGGGGATTTTGACTGTGGTCCTAACTGTAAGAAGGTTTGACCAAGTGGGTGTTTTGAGACAATCCTAACTGTAGGAAGGTTTGATCGCTCAATTTGTGGACCTCTCGTTCATTGGGGGAATCGAGAGGGGATTTTGACTGTGGTCCTAACTGTAAGAAGGTTTGACCAAGTGGGTGTTTTGAGACAATCCTAACTGTAGGAAGGTTTGATCGCTCAATTTGTGGACCTCTCGTTCATTGGGGGAATCGAGAGGGGATTTTGACTGTGGTCCTAACTGTAAGAAGGTTTGACCAAGTGGGTGTTTTGAGACAATCCTAACTGTAGGAAGGTTTGATCGCTCAATTTGTGGACCTCTCGTTCATTGGGGGAATCGAGAGGGGATTTTGACTGTGGTCCTAACTGTAAGAAGGTTTGACCAAGTGGGTGTTTTGAGACAATCCTAACTGTAGGAAGGTTTGATCGCTCAATTTGTGGACCTCTCGTTCATTGGGGGAATCGAGAGGGGATTTTGACTGTGGTCCTAACTGTAAGAAGGTTTGACCAAGTGGGTGTTTTGAGACAATCCTAACTGTAGGAAGGTTTGATCGCTCAATTTGTGGACCTCTCGTTCATTGGGGGAATCGAGAGGGGATTTTGACTGTGGTCCTAACTGTAAGAAGGTTTGACCAAGTGGGTGTTTTGAGACAATCCTAACTGTAGGAAGGTTTGATCGCTCAATTTGTGGACCTCTCGTTCATTGGGGGAATCGAGAGGGGATTTTGACTGTGGTCCTAACTGTAAGAAGGTTTGACCAAGTGGGTGTTTTGAGACAATCCTAACTGTAGGAAGGTTTGATCGCTCAATTTGTGGACCTCTCGTTCATTGGGGGAATCGAGAGGGGATTTTGACTGTGGTCCTAACTGTAAGAAGGTTTGACCAAGTGGGTGTTTTGAGACAATCCTAACTGTAGGAAGGTTTGATCGCTCAATTTGTGGACCTCTCGTTCATTGGGGGAATCGAGAGGGGATTTTGACTGTGGTCCTAACTGTAAGAAGGTTTGACCAAGTGGGTGTTTTGAGACAATCCTAACTGTAGGAAGGTTTGATCGCTCAATTTGTGGACCTCTCGTTCATTGGGGGAATCGAGAGGGGATTTTGACTGTGGTCCTAACTGTAAGAAGGTTTGACCAAGTGGGTGTTTTGAGACAATCCTAACTGTAGGAAGGTTTGATCGCTCAATTTGTGGACCTCTCGTTCATTGGGGGAATCGAGAGGGGATTTTGACTGTGGTCCTAACTGTAAGAAGGTTTGACCAAGTGGGTGTTTTGAGACAATCCTAACTGTAGGAAGGTTTGATCGCTCAATTTGTGGACCTCTCGTTCATTGGGGGAATCGAGAGGGGATTTTGACTGTGGTCCTAACTGTAAGAAGGTTTGACCAAGTGGGTGTTTTGAGACAATCCTAACTGTAGGAAGGTTTGATCGCTCAATTTGTGGACCTCTCGTTCATTGGGGGAATCGAGAGGGGATTTTGACTGTGGTCCTAACTGTAAGAAGGTTTGACCAAGTGGGTGTTTTGAGACAATCCTAACTGTAGGAAGGTTTGATCGCTCAATTTGTGGACCTCTCGTTCATTGGGGGAATCGAGAGGGGATTTTGACTGTGGTCCTAACTGTAAGAAGGTTTGACCAAGTGGGTGTTTTGAGACAATCCTAACTGTAGGAAGGTTTGATCGCTCAATTTGTGGACCTCTCGTTCATTGGGGGAATCGAGAGGGGATTTTGACTGTGGTCCTAACTGTAAGAAGGTTTGACCAAGTGGGTGTTTTGAGACAATCCTAACTGTAGGAAGGTTTGATCGCTCAATTTGTGGACCTCTCGTTCATTGGGGGAATCGAGAGGGGATTTTGACTGTGGTCCTAACTGTAAGAAGGTTTGACCAAGTGGGTGTTTTGAGACAATCCTAACTGTAGGAAGGTTTGATCGCTCAATTTGTGGACCTCTCGTTCATTGGGGGAATCGAGAGGGGATTTTGACTGTGGTCCTAACTGTAAGAAGGTTTGACCAAGTGGGTACTTTACGTCCAGACTCTAACAGAGAGAGTGTTGAGTGCATAGACATGGTGAGAATGGGAGTTCTTATTCATTACATTGCTGTGGTTTTGGGAACTTCCCGTTACATAAATCGTCCACCCCCAGTTTCCTCTGCGGAACTGGTTCGGACATTATTATCAGTTAACTAACCGGGTTATCCTTAAGAATATTAGCTTAATATTCTCCAGGAACTTCCCGTCAAAAGTGGGGAAACAGTTTAGACTCATATACCTATTGGAGTATCAGGGAGTAGTTTAACCTCTTATACCGGTCGGAGGATTGAGAAACAGTTTATACTCGTATACTCTTTGGAGTTTTGAGAAGCAGTTTATACTCTTATACTTATCGGAGTCGTGCCATTCTCAATTGGCTTACCTCAGCGTTATGACGCCGGCTTCAACCAAGGTCTGAATGCTATTCTTGAGAGCAAAGCAATCCTTGGTGGGATGAACGACCCTCCTGTGGTATGCACAGTACTTTGGGTCCGTAGTGTTGTCAGCTTCCTCCTGATTTGTGATAGGTGGTAGCTTGATCTTGTTACCTTCAAGGAGGGATTCGAAGATGGCTGGAACGTCTTCGTCCTTGAAGGAATACTCTCTTTGGAGTCTCGGACCCGAAGTCTTTTGCTGCCTTCGGGATTGCTGTTGTGACGCTTGATTAGCACCACCAGTAGCTGCAGGTGTTTTGCCCTTACCACGAGAGGCGAAGTTTGAGTCCAGAGGATTAGCCGTCGGTAGGTTCCTCTCGGCCTTCTTCCTTCGGAGGAAACGTTCGGCTTGTTCACCGCGCACCTTCAGATCCTTCCAAGTGTCAGACGGTGCTGTTCCCATTGCTTCCAACACGTCCAACGCAAGGTTGTTGTGGCAAGTTTGGAGGATGAATTCCTCTGTGATCGGGTCCCGGCAATTCATCGCCTTGTTCCGGAACCTTTTGACGAAGGTGTCGACTAACTCCCCGTCCTTCTGCTTCTCATCGAGCAATGATCCGATAGATATCTCGGTGTCGTCGTCGAAGAAGTTGGCGAGGAACATGGTCTCCATATCGTCCCAGCTGTTCACGCTACTTGGCTTGAGGCGGCGATACCAATCGAAGGCGGCTCCGCGAAGAGTGCCGACGAATGACCGCACCATCAGAGGCTCATTGCCGGAAATAATACCCAGGTGCGATTTGAAATAAATCAAATGCTGAGTGGGGGAACCCTTCCCATCGAACGGCGTGAAGTTGATTAAACTGAACTTCGCCGGATAGGGGATCGATTCCCACTCTCTTGGGTATGGACAGGGAATGCCTGTTTTCTTCGTCTCTTGAGCGGAGATCAATGTGTTGATTTTGCTCTCGAGATCTTTGATCTTCAAGTCTTCACTTGTATCCTCGTTGGCATCCTCGTTACCACCCCCTGCATTGACGGGAGGGTTATTGGCATTGTGAGCTCCATCCCTATCCGTGTGCTCTTCTTCCTGAACAACATGATTACGGTGACTTGGTTCACCTTGTTGGTTCCTGAATGCCTGGATTTGTTGCTCATGCATCTCTCTCATAGTCTGCATGGCCATCTGCATCTCGAACCTGAAGCTTTCTTTCTGCTTAGCCAAAGCGTCTTCAAGCATCTTGGCCATTTCTTCCGCGCTTATCATAAATGACTCGCGGGGTTGTCCTTCGCTGGACACTGTATTGTCCGATGCGACAGCAGAGCAGGAATCCGATTCTTCATCTTCCGAAGGCAATCTTGTCCGAACCCTACCATAAGTTCCTCGTGCGATGGCTCCGGACTGCAGACGGGTTACACGCCGGGATGCTTCCAGAAACGACTTGAGATTAACCTGTGTCGATGTCTCTTTGCTGGTCATGTTGGCGGTGACCCTCGGAAATTCTCCGTCTTTAACCACCGTTCTTCTTTGCCGGAAGCGCCTATGCCTTGGTTTTGGCGTTTCGGTGCCGAGCCTTTCGAACACTGAAATTCTCTCGGGGATTACCTTGATGCAGTTGTATTGAGACAGTACCGCCCGAATGAGCTTTGAACAAGGGCACTGAGTTTCTAGCCTTCGAGAACTTCTCTTTCTGGCTTTGTTCGTACCCCCAGCACGATAGTACAGCTCGTCCGTTTGAAAGTCAGAGCAACCTATCGTGTGTTGGCACGATTTCTCAGGTATAACGTAATCATCATCAGATGATAACGTTTCCTTCTGAGGGAGAATTGCCTTCCTTGGACTTTCAAGAGTCACGCGCCTTGAGACATGCCTTTTTGGGCGTGAATTCTCAGCGGGCTCCTGAACTTCAATGCGCAAAGTAGTGCGCTTGGGTGCCATGATTTCTCTGTCACGTTGAGGGTTGTGGCGACCCCCAGCGTGTTGATTCGTTCGGGGTTTTCTTAGTGGGCCCAAACGTTCTTGGATCGGAGCTTTGCTTCGCTCATCGGGAATTGGACCGAGGCGCTCCAAGACTGGCTTTCTTCTTCGGGAGGATTCTGCATGATCTCCCGGAGTAGCTATGGGAATTCTCAGCGACTTAGCTTGGTCCGCCGGAGGTTGAATTTTGGTTAGAGGCTGCAAAGATTGCTCCCTAGCCTGAATTGCCGCTTCAGACTTTGGTCTCCAGACTTGGCGGGGTGATGGCGGGTTCTTGACCACCTCTTTCTGCAACTTTCTACGGGCTTCTTCAGCTTGAGCCCGTGCCTGCGCTGATAGTGCGCGACGTTTGCGGATGCGTTCTTCCAGCGTCGAACAATTCCGTTTGACACGGATCCATTCCATTGTTGGCGGCTTGGAAGAGGTGCCGTTCATCTGTTGTTGAGGCTGTTTGCCTCTCTTGTTCTTCAGACCCGCGTTGTAGCGGATCCCGTCAACTGACTCCATGGCCTTTGCGAATCGTTTCGCAAGGCATTGACGTTGCCTTTGGCGGGCTCTCTTCGAGAGAGTCACCACGCCCTCTGTGGCAGAAGAGTTAGCCAGAGCAGATCTGACTTGGTTGGAAACTGGAGGAATCTCACCCGATGCGACTTTGGCATCAAATGGGGCGAGATCTTCGTTGGTG
>NW_017973609.1:0-3575 GCF_001876935.1 Asparagus officinalis
CTAGAATAGCAAGGCATAATTTAGAACTCACACAACTGAAATATGCTTCAGAACTAACAAGAGCGTTAACAGAACTAACAAAAGAACTAACAGAACTAACAAAACAGTCAATAGAACTAACAAAATAGACAGTAGAACTAACAAAACAGTCTCTTAGAACTAACATGCTGCACATTAGAACTAACATTAGAACTAACACGTAAACAAATAGAACTAACATGCTACACATTAGAACTAGCATGACACTGTACAGAAATAACTCTCATCAGAACAGCAAATAGATCTAACATGGTACCTATCAGAACTAACTCTCATTAGAACTAACAAAACAGTCAATAGAACTAACAAAACAGTCAATAGAACTAACAAAACAGTTAATAGAACTAACAAAACAGTTAATAGAACTAACAAAACAGTCAATAGAACTAACATGGTACTCATTCAGAACTAACTCTCATTAGAACTAACAAAACAGTCAATAGAACTAACAAAACAGTCATTAGAACTAACAAAACAGTTAATCAGTCAATAGAACTAACAAAACAGTCAATAGAACTAACAAAACAGTTAATAGAACTAACAAAACAGTCAATAGAACTAACAAAACAGTTAATAGAACTAACAAAACAGTTAATAGAACTAACAAAACAGTCAATAGAACTAACAAAATAGTCAATAGAACTAACTTGTTGTAGAATAACATGTTGAACAACATAAATAACGTGTTGTATAGTAGAACTAACATAAAATAAGATAGAAATAACATAACCTAATTTACAACAAGCTAGGAATAAGACAGAACTAGAATGAAATAATATAGGTAAAATTATGAAACTTACACATAGTAGTGTCATGCAACCTGGGACATATGCCTTCTTTCGCTCCTTCTTTCCCTCCAGCGCAACACCAATGCCCCTGATAATTTCATCATAAAAGAACCGGGCCCATGCAACAGACTTGACCCTCTCAATGCTATCCAGATATCTGAGTACGGGTCTAGGGATACCTTCCCCTGCTCTGGGGCTCCATATCATAGAGCATTGGTACAGGATTTGTAGCAAAACAAATTCCTGGATATCCCCCGTTTCTGTTGATTCCACTAACCGTTCCAGATGCCCTTCGAGGTGTTTGCGCTGGGAGGTTTCTGGTTTTTTCAACCTCTTGCCTTCTTCAGAAATGTAAATATTTGCAAAGTATTTCATCCATATTCTGCTGTTTGAGTCCCGATTGTTACTTACAACTTCACCATTCATAGGAAAATGAGTGTGGTTGTGGACCCATTGCAGATCAAATTTTACCTTTCTAACAGCCCCGCTATTTGAATCCGGTATGGAAAATGTGCTCTTGTCTCCGTCATAATAGCGCAGCAGCAATTCCAGAGTGGGCAGATCGGGAGCAGGAGCACCGAATACAATATAGTGCTCAAACACAGAACCGCGGTAGGCATCCCTATGATACTGATTGATCTTCGGGGCTATTTTCTTCATGAACTTCCAATAGGCCCCAAGATTGGTGGTCAGCCTTCGTGACTCGGCCGCACCTGTAGGTGCAACATTTTCCCTGTAAAAACAATTCGAATTTGTAGGATCAATAGAACTAACGGACTAATATTAGAACTAACAAAATCTACATTTACATCTCCGTCCTAGAACTAACATTGAAGTCAATGTACTAACATTGGAATCATCTAGAACTAACATTGGAATCAATCTAGAACTAACATTGGAATCATCTAGAACTAACATTTGAATCAACCTAGAACTAACATTGGAATCAATCTAGAACTAACATTAGAATCAATCCAGCACTTACATCATGTGTACTCATCTACAACTGGTATTTTTGAGATGAACTGAATTTACGCAAAATTAGGTCGATTTCCCAGATTCTCGATAACATAGAACATACTGTTTTTCGGGGGAGGGTTGGATGGTACGCTCGGCCGTCGAGGGTCGTCTTTTGCTGTCTCGACGTGCTATCGCCTCCTTTTGCATCTCCATTAGGGTTTGCGTCGCCTCCTCCGCGCTTTCAAGCCCAGACGATACGTCTTGGCCCTTCGACGCGCGTCGGTGGTCGACCTCGAAATCGGAAAATGATCCTTCCCTGGACGACATGATTCAGGCAAAAACCCTAAAACTGTTGAACGGCGATGAGAAATTGGACACAATCTCGAGTTTCTGAGACAACAAAGAGGTGGAAGAGAGAGAGAGAGAGTACTTGAATAAGGATGGGGCGCGTTAACCGAGTACAGTCCCATCAGAAGGGCAAGAGCGTAACTTCCGCCTTTGTTTTTCTGAAAAAGAGTAGTTAGGGGTCCCATAACAAATACTGTGCGTATTTGGGGCTAATACACATGGGCCGAAATACGAGGGGGCTTGTCACATGAAGTTCCCACTTTTGGGGCCTGGACACAATTTTCCCAATAATTTAATATAATTAGAAAACATATTTTTGTTTCATACTTATATGCATATATATGATTTCATCAATATTAATTTTATTTAGTTCAATGAAATCATGTTTTAGTGCATTATATGTGTATTTTGATAAAATACTACATTCATTGTTTATAGACTTCATAACAATAGTTTACATCTTTCTTCAAGTCTGTTTCATACTTATATGCATATATATGATTTCATCAATATTAATTTTATTTAGTTCAATGAAATCATGTTTTAGTGCATTATATGTGTATTTTGATAAAATACTACATTCATTGTTTATAGATTTAATAACAATAGTTTACACTTTAAAAAGTTCAAAATAGAATAAAACTTTTTTGCTTATATATTATATTTTAAATATGAAATCAATCACGAGTGTGTTAGGGCTTATCTTCAAAATACTTGTTTGGGTGATAACAAACTCTCATTTGGTACTAATATTTATTTGAGATGATATAGTCACTAGTAGAAAAACGATCAACCTAGACGGAAATTTCCGTCTAGGTTGATCGTTTTTCTACTAGTGACTATATCATCTCAAATAGTCGACCGTCAGCTCGAATTTTCCCACGGTCGACCGCCACGGTCGACCGCCAAAGTATCTGGAAGTTTTCTGAGTTTTAAAGCTGGCTCGCGGTCGACCGCGAGTTTTCCATGGTCAACCGCCGTTCACTCCAACGGTTATTTTGTACAGAATCTGATTTTCGATTCTGTTGGTTTTTTTGGTCTTTTTTTTTGGGGTTTTTACTGTTATTTCCTCTTCCTATATAAACCCCCAAACCCCTTCTATCTCAGAAACTCAATGGAAAGTTTTAAAGAAGTTTAAAAAGAGTGTTAACAAGGGTTTTAGTTGGGTTTAAAGTTTGTTTGGTTTATGAAGATTGTTTTACAAGTGGAGAAGATCATCTACATTGTTTGAGCTTCATTTAAATCTCCTCGATCATCTTGTTTTTTTAGTTTTAAAGAAGTTTAAAAAGAGTGTTAACAAGGGTTTTAGTTGGGTTTAAAGTTTGTTTGGTTTATGAAGATTGTTTTACAAGTGGAGAAGATCATCTACATTGTTTGAGCTTCATTTTAATCCTCCTCTCCATCTTGTTTTTCAGAGAAGATTTCCTAAACTCTATTTCT
>NW_017973609.1:3752-3996 GCF_001876935.1 Asparagus officinalis
AGTGGA
The DNA here is from genome assembly GCF_001876935.1 of Asparagus officinalis. NCBI lineage: Eukaryota > Viridiplantae > Streptophyta > Magnoliopsida > Asparagales > Asparagaceae > Asparagus > Asparagus officinalis. The sequence goes on from NW_017973609.1 coordinate 3,759, forward strand.
TTTCTCCCCGGGAGTGGGGAGCAGAGACATAGGACGGAAGGTCCGAACTCCGTGATCATTTGAGTGTGTTTGAGTTTGTCATTGGCGCATTTGTTTTTGCATTTATCTTATATCACCAATTGTGCATTGCTCATTTTATTTCATCTACTATCTTGTTTTTGTTTATTTCACCCTTGTGTTAGTTTATATATCCTTGCATATATATTTTGCTATATATCTCTTTGCTAGGATATATCTT
>NW_017973609.1:11436-15268 GCF_001876935.1 Asparagus officinalis
GGAACAGATCTGAGTGCCAGGTAGTCCACGGATATCGACGTCCCCGTCACAGGCCAAAGACCCACGCAAGCAAGAGACGATAAACGGATCTTGCGTTTATTTTCAAGAAAGTTGTAATTTTTATTTTTGATATTTGAATTCATTTGTAAACGATTAAAGTTCTAATGAAATCAATGATGAAGGCAACTTTCGACGAAAACAATAGTTATCAGCCTCGGAGGGGCACGGGCGGTAAGCTTATGATGACAATCGCGGGAGCTATGCCCCCGCCCATGGCAGTGAACACAGACCAATTCCTTAGCCATTTGCAAGAAGAATTTACGTCGGAAATAGTTCTCCGCTTCGAAAATGGCTTAAAGTTCTTGATGGTGGTGACGTGAGTATCGATGCAATGTCGTAATTAAATGTCCGCCTTACCTCACTTGGGAACGCGCGAATGTATGATGTGATCAATTGGTACGATGGGACGTGACAGGAGAAAAAAGCTGAACAGCTGGAGTAACAATTGGCGGTGATGGAAAGTCATCTCTTCAAACAAACACTAAAATAATACCAATGAGATAGAACTAACGAGCCCTCGCTAGAACTATCACCCATTTAGAACTAGCACTCCTTTACGACTATAACTCATTTAGAACTAACAAGAAAAGAAGTTGTTCTAACTTGGCAACGTGGGAGTACCAAGTTGAAGTTGGGATCGAGAACGCATTTTTTATACAAATATACACTCCATTCTGTATTTATATAGACATGTCATTCATCACTGTACACCGTTTCGTCTTTACATCTTCGTTCATAGCCAGCTATTAATAATTGCGCGGCGAGTCTTGCTCGCATAGCATCAGGTACTTCGCCAGGCGGATTAACACGAGTTGTTGGGCGGCCATCAATTATTGCTTTTATATATAGGTAGACGAACACACCACAGTCAAATCTGCAGAACAGAAGGCAGAACAGAAGACTAAATCAGACATTCTCGCAATAATACAATGTAGCTATAGAACTAATGCAAATAGAAACATGATAGGTAATAGAACTAACCGCCCAATTTGCCGCTCGCATGAGACGACTTCATATTTGAATACTCTGCGCACATTTGCGCAACAAAATCCACGCGCTGCATATCAAAGAATTTTATAATTTTGTTAACCGGCTCCAACCACGATTCGTGCCCGGCCGAACTATAGTGCTTGACAACATCATCCCTCAGGTCAACTTCAACCAGATGCCAATGGTCGTCCCTGACCAAAGGGATCAATAGATGCATAATGCGGAGGGCGGTATACTTTTCAATGTATGTCAAAAATAGTTCGTAAAAGCTGGGTTCGATGCCGTATAATGAATGCTGCAAGCACGGAGATAGAACTAACATTAAACAGACTAGAACTAACATGATAAGGTATAGAACTAACTAACATGTTATACCGTAGAACGAACATATTACTGAATAGAACTAACATGATAGGGAATAGAACTAACATGGTACTGAATAGAACTAACATGATAAGGTATAGAACTAACTAACATGTTATACCGTAGAACGAACATATTACTGAATAGAACTAACATGATAGGGAATAGAACTAACATGAGAAATAATAGAACTAACATGATAGGGAATAGAACTAACATGAGAAATAATAGAACTAACATGATAGGGAATAGAACTAACATGAGAAATAATAGAACTAACATGATAGGGAATAGAACTAACATGAGAAATAATAGAACTAACATGATAGGGAATAGAACTAACATGGTACTGAATAGAACTAACATGATAAGGTATAGAACTAACATGTTATACCGTAGAACTAACATATTACTCATTTAGAACTAACATGATAGGGAATAGAACTAACATGGTACTGAATAGAACTAACATGATAAGGTATAGAACTAACTAACATGTACTTACAAGAAAGAACACCGATACGAGACCATATCCTTTGCCAAGCGCATCCACGCTAATCGTGTCCAGCACTGACTCAACCATCTGTAATATTAGAAATACATTAAAGATCTAATTAAGCCATACATTTTCAACTTTGCCTTGAAGTATAATCTAACCTTGTCGTCAAGCCGGCCACCTCGGAGCAAAGTCAACAAATCTGCTCTGCTGATGCTGCTATTCGACGTTTCAATAACCTTATATCTCCTGAAACCCAGAACTAACTGCAATTAGAACTAATACTTAACAAATAAGAATAAAAATAGTCAACTGAATCATACATGTGTATCTTCTGAGAGCAGAATTTGGATAAGAAATCATTTTCAAGTTTGTTGAGTCTGGATGCTGCTAGAGGTGATATAGTAAAATTATGTACGAAAGCACCCGTGCTATCGATAATGCGGATGTTAAACAAAGACGAGTCTGTAATATCTGTATTCAGCTCTGCCAATAGAGCTACCTCTTCACGAGTCATCGGCTTCAAACTCATCACATCCCAGTTGCCGATTTGATTATCCGGAAAAAATTGAATAATCGTGTCAACTTTTTGCCCCTTTTCAGGACTTTCAAAAACATCTATAGTCGTCATTTGCTTTTTCTTTCTTTTTCCTTCAGTATATGGGGTCCTCCGCCATTTAGATCTCTTGCTTGCCCTTCGTGGCTTTGGGCTACCCATTGCTTTCTCTTCGACATTACCAGTTAGCACTTCTACAATTCTGTCAACGTCGTGCGTACTATTCACAAGATGTAAATCCTCACTTGCTTCCTTTGAAGCAACATGACTCTCATCCGTTAATGTGCTATCTACAATAACCTGTGCATGTTCAACATGATCGTCGTCCCTATTCTCATGTTCCTCTTTCATATGTACATGTTCCTCAGCCTCACTATCTTCTTTCGCATCAACCTTACTATCTACATTTAAATCAACCAGCAAATCACCCAACTTATCAGAAGCCTCTTCCCCCTTATCTACAATATCCTCCTTCTTATCTGCAAAATCAGTAGGTTCTTCTGCAAAAACTTTGATATCTACATCAACCTCGTCTGCAATATGCTCCTCTTCATTACGCTCTTCTACAATATCCTCCTCCTCTCTTTGAACAACGTCAACATGATGCTTAACATCCTCTTCTACATTCTTATGTACATTAAGCTGCGTGTTTGGGTCTTCACTATATACACTGCTCGGTTTAGACCTCTGTTCCTCTTGATTTACCCGCCGCTTCTTCCTTTTTCCATTTGCAATCTTATCATGTCTTCTCAAATCTTCAATTATCCTGTTCAGCCTGTTGATCTCAATCATAAATTCTTTGGTCTGCTTTGTGTCATCCAGCAATCTTTTGAGAAATTTAGCAGAATTTCTCCACAATGTAAGTTGCTGATCTATGGGAAGACATTTGATCTCCTCCTCATTGTCAAAAACGTCCATATGCTTTGCCATGGTCTGATATTAATAAGAGATTATAATTAGGATATTGTTTTTAGTTATTGTAAAATGAGTAAGACTTAACATAAGGGGATACGTACGTAGCCTACAGAGAAGTTCCCAGGCGTTTTCTCCTGGCTAGCCTTCCTCCTCTTTGTCTCGCGCTTATGATGCGCAACTTTTCTCCTCTGTGCAGCAGGGAACGCCTGCTCAACTAGAGGAGGAGACACTTCCTCAATTTGCCTGTGGACAAATGCTATTGACGCTGCCTTAGCCTTCTCCGTAATAGTCACCACCTTCATAGATGGGACTTTCATGCTATCCGGTGCACAATTTGTCATTGGGGGTTTGGAGCTATCTACGAGACCATATTTTTTAATGCTAGTCATCTCGTAGTACCATAGCTGTAGCAAATATATTTCGCATTTAAGTTAATAATAGAACAGTTTTAG
>NW_017973610.1:0-5960 GCF_001876935.1 Asparagus officinalis
CCAGTGTCTGTTTCAAGGACTTTAGCTCATCAGATAAAGCAGCATGTGCTTGCTGATCTTGCATCTTCGTGTCCTCCTTCTCACAGAGTTCTCGTCGGAGCTGATCTATCTGAGAATCAAGCTCATCAAGTGAAGATAATCTAGTGGCAAGGTCAGCCTCAACTCGATCTATTCGGCCCCGCTGCACCTGAATCTCGAGCTCGGCAACCATCCGAGTACTGCGCCATGTCTGTAAGCGAGCATCTAACTCGGTAGCAACGAACGAAGAAGCACCTGCATCCCGAAGCTCATGAAACATCTGAAGCTCACGCTGTAAGAACGAAGAAGCACCTGCATCCCGGAGCTCATGAAACATCTGAAGCTCACGCTCTAAGCGATCAAGGTCATCAACCATAGCCGTCGCCAAATCCGGATATCCTATGTCCCTTATTAAATTTATCTTGGAATCAAGGTAGGGTTTAAACTGGCGAAGAGAAAATCCGTCGTGGAGGAGTTTGCCAATTATAGCATTCAGGGAGGAGAAATAAGAGCGGACTTCTACGCTGATAATGATCCTCTCAGGGTCATTGCCCGATAACAACTCTTTAACGAGGACATGAAGCTGAGAAGGAAGCCCTACACAAAGAAGAGAAACTCGTCAAAAGCCTCAATAAGGAAATGAATGGCAGTGCTCAGTTAATTAAACTATACCTTCTCCCCCTCGAGTCACTGGGGGTGGTGGAGATGTAACTGCATCGACTGGTGGAGTTGGTCGTACAGCCGGCTCAACAGAGTCAGCCTCAGCAAAAGCCCCTGTTAGGCACAAAACAGAAACATCATATTATAATTGCATTAGTCAAAGAATTGGCTAGTCCTATAGTTAGCTTGAGAAGAGGCACGCACCTTCAAAATAACCGTTCCCGGGAGTCTGAGGGAGTACAGACTCAGGAAACATATCCTGAGGCGGCTGGCCATCGATCTGAGGAGAATCATACATGAAGTTGAACATAGAAGTGTCCACAGGCAGGCCCTCCCCATCGAAGTCATCAATCGAAAAATCTGACATAAAAAGATATAAGTATGAGGGAAGAGGAAGGAAACTATGGCCAATAAAGACAAGTTACCTCTTGAAGATGTACCTGGGTTCATCGAACTGGGTCCTTCATTGACAGGCTCCCCAACATGGGCGGTCTCTGCAGGCTGTTCTACCTGGTGCGGTGAGTCAGGCTCGCCAGGAGATGCACAATCATCGGGACTCATCTCGCCTTCCTCACGATATCCTGCATAGGATGGGAAAGCATGAGCCTGAAATTCTAAACGATCAAGGGAATGATCCGTAGAATAGATGTTACCTCCGCCATTAACAGGATCATCGCCAGCCAGATCCATCTCAGATGCTCGCGAACCTGCATGCGACTTGTGGGCTAATCTTTTCCGCCTATCAGCACGGACAGCAATCGAAGGTCTTGCCCGGGTAAAAGGACGGAATTCGTCTTCACTGTTGGTCGCTGTCCCTGAAATATCAAATAGTGGTCAGGACTAGCAATTCGAAAATGCAGAGAAAAAGAAAAATAGGTGACTAACCTTGCTCCAAATCTGCCTCGTAATCTTCGGGATCTCCGCCTGAAGCCTCTCCAGCAGAACTAAAGGCCCTGTGACCTTCTGCATCAAGTCGGCGGGTCTTGCCCTGAGCCCTCTGTGACCGAGCACCGTCCCGGATCGCACGAGAATCAATCTGAGAGGCTTCTTCGGCCACCAACTCTTCGATAGGCTTCACAGGGACAGTCTTATTAGCTGCTAGCAACCACTTGCAGCTCAAGAAAGTGAGGTTCAACTGCCGCTCAGTACCCGGGAGACTGAACCTAGCACCAGTGCAGCCAGTCACGGTCCACAACCATGCACGAAGACCGTCCACCAGACCTCCATGAGCCCGAAGCTGCTGGCGCGGGTTCCCAACATAAAGCTGGTCATAACCGAACTGGCGGGCGAATCGGCAAGGTAGATACGGCTCTATAAAACACTGATTCCCCACCCGGAAAGTCAGGTAACCCGGCCTAATGTTCACTAGCCAATTAAAGCAGCCCATATCCAAATAAGTCCTATACTCCCTCGGCTTCTCCTCATCAATCAAACACTCGCCGTACCGGCTGGAGAACTGTGGAAAGCAAGTGGAGAATGCCCAGCACTTGTGGACTTGTAGCTGACGCCTGATATCGGGGAATCCTCGGCCCTCCCACTCGCCATTCTCAAGCAGCTGTAGAAAGGGAACAGACTGGTCTATGGCATTCGGTACCGACATCACATCGGAACGATGAAGGACGAACCAAGCCATCAAATAAATATACGGAAGCTCCACCTTAATGGTAGGAATCTGAGTCGGTTTATCATCATCTCTCCGTGTAAAAGCACCAGAAATCTGCCGAAGCCCTCGATGAATGTTAGCAACCATCACCGGAAGAAGCGAAAGTTCCTTCTTGTAGGCAAGCTGAACTGCAGGATAGAGCACTTCCAGTGGCAGAGCGTCACCAGACTGATACGGGACCACACATTTCTTCAACCAGATGGCGAGATAACCGGCAAGGAGAGTCATCGGACGAATCGGTGCGGTCGCATGATATAAGAACGATCTGAATTTAGTCCCTGCAGGAAAGCCACTCTCAGGACTGCTAATGGTATAGGATTGGGCGTTAGTCTTCTTCAGCAGCTCATTAACCTCTGAAGGAGTCAGCGGTGCCAGTTCACAAATAGATTGGCCAGAATGGCTCTCCAGATTCCTGAACAAATATGATGCGAACTGCTTCAGGCTCACATTTGCTTTGGTCCTCTTCGCTAGGGGCTTAGACTGCGCCAAAGCAATGTGATAATGACAAGTGAGGTCCCATAAGGTCTCGTAGCGGTCGGGCATGCGATCCTTCAGCTGACTCAACTCATGGTTGGAGGGAAAGTACTCCTGGTATAACATCTGTCCCATGGGCAAACCAGAAATCTTGTGCATCTCATGTAGAGCCAAGCCCAACTCTCCGTGCCTGGTCAGAAAAGTGTTGGAATCTGGATTATAAAGCTCGCATAGGGCAAAGAAATGCTTCGCGCTTGTAGGCAAGCCATGCATGGTGGCCCGAATGGCTGCATAAAGGCCGCAAGCATGTAACTCCTCGCTCCATCGGCTCAAGACATACTTCGTCATACGAGCCCACCAAAACCTGTCCAAAGAATGGACCCAACCATAGAATCTGTGGCGCGGTGCAGGCATCTCCCGTCCTAAGATAGCGAGGCGATTCCTCAAAGTAGAAGCAGTGGCGAGGAACTCGTTACGAGGCGGAGTATCTAGCCCCAGTACTCCAGGATGTAGTCCAACAATGTGATCTCGACTCGAACCAGGAACTGCCTGATGAGTAATATAGCCGCAGTGAACGCTCTCATGTTCCTTTGTCAAACTCCACGACATCTCCCGCTTCACAGCTTGGCGCCTGAGCTCAGTCAAAGAACGGTGTCGAGGAATCTTCGGCAAATACATATAACGACTGCCAGTCTGGTAAAGCCACTGCTCAGCCTCAATAAATACTGCATCGGGATCCCTGGTAGAGTCTCCAAACAAGAAGTCAGTCTTCCTAAGAGACTGAACGGAACTGGCATCCTGCACGAGAGGCGCATCTGTGATCAGCTGGCGAAGAGCTTGATGGCCACCTTCCCTCACCACTTGGACAACTTCCAACGACGTGCCCGGAGCAAACTGGGAGGTGAACGGAATGGGCGAAAAGTCATCAGATGTGGAATAATACTCATCACGACGTCCATTCACCGCATGCGATGAAAAAGCTCCGGAAGGATATTCCACTGAAAACAAGCAGTTAAGTGTTTGTTAATTTCAGATATAAAAGGAAATTGAATTCATCTTACAAATTGGTAAGATAGAGTCATTGCCTTATAAAGGGCGAGACGATTTGGCCACATTGCGCATTTATAAGATAGGGTATATCGACAATATATCCCTGCCTTATAAAGCACAATGCAGCGTCAAAACGCCCCCTTTATTATGAGATGTGGTTTTGACCAAGCAAAACCCATCTTTAAAGCGTCGATCCTCACCAAGGAGAATCAAGGCTTTTCCCGATCGCCTCACCAAGGAGAGCAAAATAGGGTAAAAGGACTAAATTGCAAAATTCTCAGAAGAAGAGGGTTAATTTGCAAAATTTCCATAAAGCGTCGATCCTCACCAAGGAGAACCAAGGCCTTTCCCGGTTGCCTCACCAAGGAGAACAACGGGGGGTAAAATGGACTAATTTGCAAATATCCAGAAAAAAGAGGACTAATTTGTAAATTTTCGAAAAAGGTCAAAAAATTGCTCACCAGCATATGAGGGAGGCGCGCCATCAACCGATGCAGCAGGAAAACGACCTCTCGATACTCGCGACATAATGGCCTACAGAAAAAGAATTCAAGAGGTCAGATCTAGAAATAAAAATCACTTTTTTATCCCCTAAAAAGGCGAGCTTGAGGCATCAAATCACTCCCTCAACCCTTATATGCGATCCCGCTATTCCATACACTAGATCAAACATGAAATAGATCAAGATTATGGAGATATACCTGAGGGGAAGCTCGAGGATCCGACAAAAATTAGATCTTGGAAGTGCTCGAACCACGCGCTCGAGGGGCTCGAAGGAAAGTCTAAATATGGAAGTTTCGAGGGATTTCTCAGTCAAGGATCAAAAGGAAGGATGAATCTAAGACGAAGATCGAGTTTTGAGGGAGAACGGAGGCTCGAGGGAAGAGAAATTCAAAAAGGAGGCAAAAAGGGGGGGGCCGGCCCTAGGGTAAAGAAAAAAGAAAAGAAAAAGACCCCCTTTATATAAGGTGGACCGGGTTGAACCAAACCGAACCGAACCGGACCGGACCCAGTTCGAACCAAAATCCAAATTGAAGCCGAACCGAGCATCGAAACGACTTCAAATCGAGCGACGGTTCAGTCCATCATTCACTCACCCCTCTCCCATTTGTTCGGAGGAGTTGGAGGATTTTTTGAGCCGATTTACTGCCTTTTTTGGCTCATTTTAAGCCGGTTCAGCTCATTTAGGCACAAAAACACTCCGAAAAGTATACGAGTATAAACTGCTTCTTAATACTCCAATAAGGTATATGAGTATAAACTATTCCCTATTTTTGGTTTGAGAAGTTCCTGGAGAATATTGTTTATAAATATTCTTAAGGATAACTCAACCACACTACGCCGGACAACGCGTTGTGCATAAAGACTCGACGCCACAATCAATGGTCAGCTCAAAGGAATCGACTTCAAGTTCAGAAAATTCCGACAAACGGTCAGACAATAAATGCAGCACCGGAACTCTTACAGACTTTCGACAAAGCACCGAAAAGCCTGGAGAATTGAAGGAGTCAAGAACAGAAGCCATTCCGAGGTCCCGTTATACCGACTGAAGGTAGGGACAATCATATCCAAAGTATCCCAGACTCTTCTATAAAAGAACGAGACTGAAATACTTTGGAGGGGGTATCTGTAGGCATATAAAATTGCTTATAGGTCCCCTAGCATAGCTCGGCACAAACCGACGAACCAACGAGGCGACGAGATCGACGAATCGCACAGAAGCGACGGAATGCATCCACCCGCGTGCAGAATCAAGCTAATGAGTTGAGGAATCAACGAGCCATCCAACCAAGGGGAAACTCGGACGAATCACGATCGAATCAAGATCAATTTCGGACTCGAACTCAGAAGCGGATTTACTGCCAAATCAGGAATCCAACTTACTGCCAAATCAGATCAACCAATCAGAGTCTCAATCAACCGAATCACGGACAGAACCGGAAACAACGGAAAACGACTCGAAAAAGTCGGAAAACACCGCCCGCGGGGGCTCGGCCAAAGCCGAGCCACCTCAAGGCGGCTCGGCCTTAGCCGAGCCACCTTGAGGTGGCTCGGTGGCCGAGCCACCTCAAGGTGGCTCGGCCAAGGCCGAGCC
>NW_017973610.1:8004-15267 GCF_001876935.1 Asparagus officinalis
GCCGAGCCACCTCGGGGTGGCTCGGTGGCCGAGCCACCTTGGGGTGGCTCGGCCATGAGCCGAGCCACCCCAAGGTGGCTAGGCACAGTGTCGGCCACCCCGAGGTGGCCGACAGTGGCCAGAGGTGGCCGACAATTCCCTTTTTGCAGCCACTGTCCTGAGAGCCTATAAATAGGCCTAGAGATGTTCATTTTCAGGGGTCGAACTTTCAAGAGCCGAAACTCTGCCGGATTGAAGAGTGAACTCGGAGCTTGAAGACCAGAAGACTTGCACCATTCAGATCTGATCCTCGGCGACCATCCACGTCAGAAAAGGCAGGATCTCGAGAGGAAGAAAGAACAGATCTGAGATCTACACGAGACTACACTCCAGATCTAAGCTTGGTCTTAGATCTCGAGATCTGAGCGATTATTCCCTTGGTGGATTAATCCCTCCCGGCTATTATTCCCTTCGTGGAATAATACCCGCATACTCGTGTAGATCCGACCGGATCTAGATCGCGCGGTGGTCCACGGATTAACCCCGGCGCAGGCAAAGAACCCACCAAAGCGAGCGACCGCAAAACAGGAGCTCGTGATTTGTTCACAGAGGAGAGTTGTAATTTTTCTTTATTTTCTTTGATTTAGTTGTAACCGGATCTATAAAAGACCGGATCTTTGTAACCCAAGATGACAATCATATCAATGAAAAAGAAAACAGTTTTCCACGCGAACAATCTGGCGACCACAGTGGGAGCCGACGATCTCGCCAACGAGATCGATGCGTCGCAGCCGCGGATTGCAATCCCGGTCGTGGAGGAGGTCGAGTACGAGTTCGACCAAGCCAAGTTCGAGGAGTACGTGTCCTCGTCCGGCTCTATCTCCCCCCGCAAGTCCAAGAAGTTCTCCTCCGGGAGAAAAGCTCGTTGGTTTGAAGCTGCTCGGGAAGCCCACGAAGCTCTCAACCCAACTGACGCCGAAGTTGCGTCAAATGAAGTTCCACCGACCTCCAATCAGGTCAACCCAACTCCCGCCAACGCCTCTACTGTTCAGGGCGTTGTGACTCTCTCAAAGAGAGCCCGCCAGAGGCGTCGTCAACGCCTTGCGCGGCAATTCGCTAAGGCGATGGAGTCTACGGACGGATTCCGCTACCACGCGGAGTTGAAGAACAGAAGAGGCAAACAGCCTCAACCACCAATGAATGGCGACTCTTCCAAGCCGCCAAAGAAAGAATGGGTCCGCGTCAAACGGAACCGTTCGACACTCGAGGAGCGCATTCGCAAGCGCCGCGCGATGTCAGCGCAGGCACGGGCTCAAGCTCAGGAAGCCCGTAGAAAGCTGCAAAAGGAGGTGGAGAAGAAGCCACCACCAACACGACAAGTCTGGAAGCCTAAGTCTGAAGTGGCGACTCAGGCCAAAAAGCAACCAGTGCAGCCTTCTAAGGAAGGTCAAACTCCGGCGAGTCAACCAAAGTCGCCGTCAATCCCAATAACTTCTCCGGGAGATCATGCAGAGTCATCCCGCAAGAAGAAACCAATTTTGGAGCGCCTCGGTCCAATTCCTGACGTGAGAGGCAAAGCTCCAATTCACGAGCGTTTGGGCCCGATGAAGAAGCCCAGAACGACTCAACATACTGGGGGTCGCCATCACCTCCAGCATGACAAAGACCTCAAGGCAGCTGCGCGCACCAATTTGCGCATTGAAGTCCAAGATCACGCCGAAAATTCACGCCCAAAAAGGCATGTTTTGAGGCGGGTAACCTTTGAAAGCCCAAAGAAGGCAAGTCAACCTCAGATGGAAACATTATCATCTGATAATGATTGTGTTGTACCTGAGAAGGCGTGCCCGCACACGATAGGTTACTCTGACTGTCAAAATGACGAGTTGTACTATCGTGCTGGGGGTACGAATAGAACCAGGAAGAGGAGTCCCCGAGAACGGGAAATTCAATGTCCCTGTTCCAAACTCATTCGGGCGGTATTGTCGGAATGCAATTGCATTAAGGCGGTCCCCGAAAGAGTTTCAGTTTTTGAAAGACTTAATGCGGAAACGCCAAAACCAAGGCCTAGGCGCTTCCAACGAAGAAGAAGGGTGATTGAAGACGGAGAATTTCCGAGGGTCACCACCAACATGACGAGCAAAGGGACATCGGCACGAGAAGATTTCGAGTCGATTCTGAAAGCTTCCCGACCTAGAACCCGTCTGCAGTCCGGAACCATAGAGCGAGCAACTTATGGTAGGATTCGGACAAGACGCCCTTCAGAAGATGAAGAATCTGATGCCGGCTCCGCGGTGGCATCAGATAATACAGTATCCAGCGAGGGACAACCCCGCGAGGCCCTGATGATAAGTGCGGAGCAGATGGCCAAGATGCTTGAAGACGCTTTGGCTAAGCAGAAAGAAAGTTTCAAATTTGAGATGGAGATGGCCATGCAGCAGATGAGAGAAATGCATGACCAACAGATCCAAGCATTGGCGAACCAACAAGGCGAGCAGAATCATCGTAACCCGATTAATGTGGAAGATGAGGATACAAATGCTCGTAACACCAATGATCCTCCCGTCAACGCAGGGGGTGGTAATGAGAATGCTGGCGAAGAAACCGGCGAAAACCTGAAGATCAAGAACCTCGAGAGCAAAATCAACACACTAATTTCCGCTCAAGAGACGAAGAAAACAGGCATTCCTTGCCCATACCCAAGAGAATGGGAATCGATCCCATATCCGGCGAAGTTTAATCTAATTAACTTCACGCCGTTTAATGGGATGGGTTCACCTACCCAGCATTTGATTTACTTCAAATCGCATTTGGGGGTGATCTCTGGTAATGAGCCTCTGATGGTGCGGTCATTCGTCGGCACTCTTCGCGGAGCCGCCTTCGATTGGTATCGCCGCCTCAAGCCAGGCAGCGTAAACAGCTGGGATGACATGGAGACCAAGTTCCTGGCCAACTTCTTCGACGACGACACCGAGATATCTATCGGATCGTTGCTCGATGAGAAGCAGAAGGACGGAGAGTTAGTCGATACCTTCGTCAAAAGATTCCGGAACAAGGCGATGAATTGCCGGGACCCGATCACCGAGGAATTCATCCTCCAGACCTGCCACAACAACCTCGCGTTGGACGTGCTAGAAGCAATGGGGACAGCACCATCCAATACATGGAAGGACTTGAAAGTCCGGGGAGAGCAAGCTGAGCGATTCCTCAAGAGGAAGAAGGCGGAAAGAGGCCAACCGGCGACGAGTGTTCCAAAGCAAAACTTCGTCCCACGGGGGAAAGGTAAGGCACAAGCTAATGCAGTTGATGCTAATCAAACCTTTCAATTGCAACCACAGCAACAGCAGCCACAGCAACAAGCACCCCAACAATCTCGAGGACAATGGCAACAACGGCCTCAGAAGCAGAAATCTGCGGAGCCGAGGTTTCCTAAAGTGTACTCCTTCAAGGATGATGAAGTTCCCGGCATCTTCAAATACCTGTTGGAGAACAACAAGATCCAGTTGCCGGCGATCGTGGATCAAGAAGGGGCCAGCAAAGTGACGGATCCAAAGTACTGCGCGTACCACAGAGCGGTCCACCACCCTACGAGATCATGCTACCACCTCAAGGACAAGATCCAGGCGTTAATCGACGTAGGAGTCATAACCCCGAAACCAGCCAAGAATGTGGGGGCCAACGCAGTGTCAATCAGTTTTGGGTCGGTGCCTACAACTTGGTTCGAGCCAAAACGCGTCACCAAAGTCGGGATGAAGACGGTGAATGACGATCCGCACGGACAGCGCCAAAAGGGACTTGTGCCGCACACAACCCCAAATGGCGAAATCCTTTGGGTTCATCCAGATCTGATTGGAGATGAACAATGGGCCGGTTCGTCATCCGGGAGGAAGTCTAAAGGAAAAGGGAAGTCTTGTTATGGAGTCTCTGCTATCCCAGGGGAAGATGACGAAAGAATCTCCACTTTCCTGCTCTCTGAAGAAGAACAAGAAGCTTTTGCGACACGGAGCGGAAATGAATACCACTACAATTATCCGCCACCTAGTGAGCAGGGGGTGAACAAGCGGGGACCAGCCAAAACTCTCACGGAGATGGGAGTGATTGCAAGTCCCACACCGGGTAAAGAAGCTCTACGACAACCGGTGAATAAACCAAAAGAGAAGAATCCCCAAGAGGTACAGAATCCGAAGCAGTCTCGTTTCAGTCGTCCAATTGGAAGAGACAAACCGGAAAGCTCGAAGACTCCGCATAGCTTCGACATTATGGCGCAATTAGCCAACATTCCTGCACGGATAACGCTGTATGAGTTGCTGCGATTATCCAAAGAAACCAGGGAGGCCCTACAAGAAGCTTTGGCCAATGCAGAGGTATTTCTGACTCAAGTCAAGCCGATACCTGAACAGCCAGAACCGCTGAGTCAACAGTGCAACATAGCGACTAAGAACCTTCCCTGCATTACTTTCACCAAAGAAGATATGCAGACGAAGAATTCGAACCACGATCGGCCGTTATATTTCGTCGGATACATTGGCTCCAGCCAAGTCAACCGAATCCAAGTGGATCCGGGTTCTGCTGTGAGTATTATGCCGCTTCGATTGATGCATTTCCTCGGCATCCCAGTAAGCAAGTTGGCGTCCACAGGCACTGTTATTTATGGATTCAACACTAGTGGGTCAAGACCCTTGGGTAAGATCCGGGTGAAGTGCCAGATGGGAGATCTGAAGACAGAAGTCACGTGTTATGTGATCGATGCGGAGACTTCGTACAACTTACTATTGGGTCGGCCTTGGATCCATAGTAACGTGATAATTCCCTCTACTCTCCATCAGTGTTTGAAGTATGTCGACACTGACAATGAGGTTAGGACGGTGGTCGCGGATAAGCAACCATTCAAGGGGTATGAGAATTATTTCACCGATTCTCTCCTTTATGGTAACGAATCCGATACTGAACCATCGGCCCAGGGCACAGACAGCGGAGAAGAAGCTGATTCTGAAGCCGGATTCGATTACAATGGCGGTTTTGTTTTAAATGACATTGTACCCTTTGTAATCAATCTTGACGATGAACAATCGTCAGATGGAGGTTGTAACTGGCAACTTGCCGATATTGCAATAAAAGATGATTTAGAGTACTCCTTGTCTCTTGATGATGTGATGAAAGGGCTGTATGATAATCCTGAGTTGTATATGCCGATCCGATCATCCTATGTAACGAAGGAACACCTCCAGCATTCTTTCGGAACAACCATGGTCATCCCGAACAAAGTAAGAGGTGCTAAAGAAGTGATTTACGGTAAAGGAAAAAGCTCTCCGTTACCAGATCATTTCCTAAGTGAAGACGAAGATGATGACAAACCTGGTCGACATCTATCCAAGTATAGTCCAGAAGCGCGCAAGCTCATGGAAAAGCAGGGCTACGATTTCACACTCGGAGAAGGTTTATACTTCGATCGAGGTCCTCGTAATCCAGCCAAAGCAGTATATGTACCAAAAGGTAAACCTGAGGATTATTATAAATATGGGCGAGGCTTAGGTTATGTTTCATCAGATGACGAATGTGGTTGGCAAATTATCGATCAAATTGCTAACAAAGCCAAGAAGGGATACTCTCCCGATGCTTCAGAGTGGGACTCCGATACAAGTCTGGGAGAAGTTTTCAAAACCCTAATGGCGAACATGACTACAGCTGATCCATCCACCATGGAAGACGACGATCAAATGCCAACATGGGAAGACCCGTGGGTTCACCATCTGAATATGCAATATGGCGATAGGTTCGAGCAAAGAGAACCACCCACTGAAGATAAAATAGTCCAGATTAACATGGGTGATGAAGCTAACCCAAAGCCTATATTCATCAGCGACAGTCTTCCCCCAGATGAGAAGGAGGAATTGATTGCTCTCATCAGGGAATATATCGACGTCTTCGCATGGAATTATGAAGACATGCCAGGGCTCGACCCCAATGTCGCAATGCACCGCCTCGATATCAAGCCGGATGCCAAACCTGTCAAGCAACAGCAAAGACGGTTTCGTCCGCAGATTATGGAAGCCATTGAGGCAGAGGTTAAGAAGTTGATCGAATCAGGATTTATCCGAGAGGAACAACATCCAGACTGGTTAGCCAACATCGTTCCCGTCATGAAGAAGAATGGCAAAATCAGGATTTGCATCGACTTCAGGAACCTGAATGAAGCATGTCCGAAAGACGATTTCCCTCTCCCAATCACGGATGTCATTATCGACAATACATGTGGATTTGAGAGGATGTCCTTCATGGATGGATTTTCGGGATATAACCAGATCAAGATGCATCCAGAGGATGAGAAGCATACGGCGTTTAGAACACCCCTCGGCGTCTTCTGCTATACGGTGATGCCTTTCGGTCTGAAGAATGCCGGTGCCACATACCAGCGAGCGATGACCAAAATTTTCCAAGAACATCTCAGGAAAACAGTCGAATGCTACGTTGATGATTTGGTTGTAAAAAGCCGCAACAAAGAAGATCACATCAATGACTTGAAGACGATGTTCGATCTCATGAGGAGTCATCAATTGAAGATGAACCCCACTAAATCGTTCCTTGGAATGTCCAGCGGCAAATTCCTTGGATTCGTAGTCACCACTAAAGGTATACATATCGATCCCGATAAGGTGAAAGCGATACACGATGCAACCTCCTATAAATCTAAGAGAGCTCAGAGGATTGCAAGGGCGTTTAGCCTACATTCGGCGGTTCATCTCAAATCTTTCTGGGAAGTGCCAACCATTTTCTAAACTAAACAAGAAAGGGGTGTCATTTATTTGGGACGACGCCTGCCAAAAAGTATTCGAAGATATCAAAACATATCTGACGAATCCTCCTGTTCTCGTCGCACCAAAATCAGGTAGACCGTTCTTGATTTATCTCAAGGCGATGAACCACTTGATAAGTGCTTTACTAGCACAAGACGATGATAATGGTCACGAACAAGCGGTCTATTACCTAAGTCGGACCTTGATAGGCGCTGAGTCTTGATATCCGATGATTGAGAAAGAATGCCTCGCATTGGTATTCGCAATGCAAAAGATGCGACATTACTTGGTTGGACAGACGATTTACGTCATTTCTAATGTTAATCCAGTACGGGTATTTATGACGCAACCGGCCTCTATGAATTGACGGTTAGCGAAGTGGGCCCTTCTCTTGTCTCAATACGATTTGCACTTCAAGCAACATAAGTCGATCAAAGGACAAGCGATTTGCGATCTTTTGGCGGCAAACCTGACCACAGATACGGCAGAAGTA
>NW_017973611.1:0-1804 GCF_001876935.1 Asparagus officinalis
ACCAAACCATCCGCTGATCAAATTAAACGACAGGGGATCCACCAACATTTCCATTTGCCCGTCATTGGCGTTTCCCAGACTTAAGATGCTAGGTCCTAAACGCCTAGCATTAAAGTCCCCCTTTGAGTGGTAATATGGGTTGGCACTTTCTTTGCTACCCGTATTCCACTCTCTTCGCTTTCTGGTCAAACCTATAAAAGTTAGGGCCAAAACCAAGATCCCCTCTCGATTCTCCCAATGAACGAGAGGTCCACTTTCAAAATTGAGTGATCAAACATTCCTACAGATAGGGTCATCTCAAAACTCCTACTTGGTCAAACCCTACAGTTAGGACCAAAATCACAATTCACTCTCGATAAACGAAAATCCACCTTTGTCCCCTTTTCCACCAAACCTATAAAAGTTAGGGTTGAAATTGGGTCTTCTCCTCAATGAATGAGGGGTTCTTTGGGTTCAGATGACCAGTCCTATAAAAGGTAGTGTCGTTCGAACCTTTCCGATTCTCGGAGTGGAGATCCCACTCTTAGTTTCATCCTGCGAAAATTCGTGTCTTTCTTTGTTATTGATTCCATTGTCATCTTGAGTTACAACTTTTTGAGTTACAAAAGATCCGGTCTTTTTATAAGATCCGGTTACAACGAAAATCAAATAAAAATAAACAAAGATTACAACTTTTCTCCTTTTGTGTCGAACGAATCCGAGCTCCTGTTTTGCGGTCGCTCGCTTTTGTGGGTTCTTTGCCTGCGCCGGGGTTGTTTGCCGTGGACCACCGCGCGATCTAGATCCGGTCGGATCTACGCAGTACAACGGGTATTATTTCACCAAGGAAATAATAGCCGGGGCGCCGGGTAGTCTATTCCCGTAAGAAAGACGAAGTCTATGTATTCAAAATCATAGCATTAAGTCTAAGAGAATTCATTCCCTTAGCACAACGTTACATGTGAAATGGGTTTTAATAATTCACATGCTAGCCCGATTCAAACGGTAATCGGTAAAGGCACATCAAACCCGTTGAAGGCTGGGGATTAGCCAAAAATCCCAAAGCCTATGTCTAACAAAGTCAACGTCTAATACACGTTGCCGGGTAGCCTATTCCCGTAACAATGGCGAAGTCTACGTATTCAATATCGTAGCACTAAAAGGGTTAACTCTTTTAGCTTGACGTCACATGAAAGCGGGATTAAACAAACCGCATACTAGCCCGACTCAAACGGTAGTCGGTAAAGGCTAATCAAATCCGTTGAAGGCTGGGGATTAGCCAAAAATCCTAAAGTCAACGCCTAACACGTGTTGCCGGGTAGTCTATTCCCGTGAGAAAGACGAAGTCTACGTATTCAATATCGTAGCACTAAGAGCGTTAACTCTCTTAGCACAACAAAGTCAACGCCTAATACACGTTGCCGGGTAGTCTATTCCCGTGAGAAAGACGAAGTCTACGTATTCAATATCGTAGCACTAAGAGCGTTAACTCTCTTAGCACAGCGTCACATGCGGAACGGACTTAAACAATCCGCATGCTAGCCCGACTCAAACGGTAGTCGGTAAAGGCTTGTCAAATCCGTTGATGGCTGAGGATTTGCCAAAAATTCTATAACTGCGAGTCATTGACGCATCAACTCCACTAGTTGGTCTCGTGACTTGAGCACCCAACAAATTCAGGATAAAATCCACACATGCAGATGAATCAGCTTTTATCCGTTGATGGCTGAGGATTTGCCAAAAATTCTATAACTGCGAGTCATTGACGCATCAACTCCACTAGTTGGTCTCGTGACTTGAGCACCCAACAAATTCAGGATAAAAT
>NW_017973611.1:7677-18227 GCF_001876935.1 Asparagus officinalis
GGGGGTGTCTCGGCCTTGGCCGAGACACCCCATGGGGGGTGTCTCGGCCATGGCCGAGACACCCCAAGGGGTGTCTCGGTTTTGGAGCCGAGACACCCCCCTAGGGGGTGTCCTCAACCAGCCCCCTACCCCTCTCCTTTTCCTATAAATAGGCCCCTAGGGCCTCCATTCTCTTGGCCTTGGTTTTGGGAGAGAAATTTCAGATCTAGAGCTTTAGCCTTTGAGATCTGAAATTCCAGAGAGGAGCGGCGAAGCCCTGCCGGAGGAAGGAGTCGGGGTTTTCTAAGAGAGCGGCGAAGCCCTGCCGGATTGAGGAGTAAGGATTTCTTCATCAGCCCTTCATTCACCCCCCTTCTTTTCCCTTAGTGTTGCCCTTAGCGGTGATACAAAGGAGAGCTAGTGCCTCGTTTTAGCCGAGACATAAGCTTTACACCTCTGAGATCTCACGCGGATCGACGGGGTTCTGTTTCTATATCCCTTCGCGGATAGACGAAACTCTGCCGGATTATACCGGAAAAGAGATCTTGAAGAGTCGGCGGTCCACGGATATCAACATCCCCGTCACAGGCCAACAACCCACGCAAGCGAGACCGCACCAAACCGGGACCTCGTGTTTATTTTCGTTTAAGTTGTAATATCTTTTGTTTTCATTTTATTCTGTTGTAACGCTTGAAGTTGTAACAGATCTCAAAAAGAGAATATCAATGAAAACAGCGACTTTTACCGAAAACAAGCTGGCGACCACAGTGGGAGCCAACGATCTCGCCCCCGAGATCGTCGTGACGCAACCGGCCTTCAAGATCCGGGTGAATGAAGAGGTCGAATACGAGTTCGACCAGAAGAAGTTCGAAGAATACCTCTCCTCTTCCTCCTCCAGATCTGCCTCCCCGAACCGGCGCAAGAAGACATCCGCTTCCAAGAACGTTCGTGGGACTTCCAACTCAAAGAACCAAGAGCCCTCCGCTGCCTTTGCACCACGCAACGTCCCCATGTTGCTCAGCATGGTCAAGACAGCAAATCCAGCTCTCCCATCAACCTCAAAGGCGATGGATGATGCAACTCCGATTCTGTCCAAAAGGGCACTCCAAAGGCGTCGTCAACGCCTTGCTCAACAACTCGCCAAGGCCAGGGAGTCAAAAGATGGAGTGCGCTATGCAGAGGACTTGAAGTCAAGGCAGCGACAAGAGCAACGGCAAGCAATCAACCTCCCCTCCAAAACAGAAGCGAGTGAGTGGATCCGTGTCAAGAGGAACCGCTCCACGCTCGAGGAGCGAATCAAGAAGCGCCGTGCTTTACTTGCGCATGCCCGACTCCTCCTAAAGAAGGCGGAAGAAATGCAGCAAGAAACGGCGGTCAAAGCGCCGACCACAAGCAAACGGGTGTGGGTTCCCAAATCGAAACCAACACTTCCAGCAAAGAAGGGTGAAACCATCGCCCAAAGCTCCTCCAAATCAGGTCATGTTTCTACTATCCCGGCACCTTCAACGGCGCCAAGTAAGAAAGGGGATCATTCAAGATCCCAGGTTCCTTTGACAGGTCACCTCGGTCCCTTACCGGCGAATCGAGGTAGAGTACCCGTCAAAGAACGACTGGGACCATTGAAAGGTCCCCAAGTTTCAAATCAGACTGGGGGTCGATTTAATCCCCCCAATAAAGAAAACAAAGGGAAAGCCCCTATCACCGACCGCATCGGATTGCGAGTCGAATTAAAAGAGCCCGTTCAGTTCATACGCTCACAAAAGCGTAAGATTGAACGGGCCACTCTTGATAAAACTAACCAAGTGTTGCATTCCCAAGGGGAAGCACACTCATCTGAAGATGAGAGTGTTATACTAAGGGACACCCACCAACACTCTGTAGGGTGCTCCAGCTATCAAGCTGATGAGTTGTACTACAGAGCTGGGGGTGTGGGTAAATCTCGAAAGAGATATGTGCAGGATATGAAGTCCCAATGCCCGTGTGCAAGTATCATCAAGACGGTGCTGTCGGAATGCCGCTGCAACAGTCCCCCAAGAAGAATCTCGGTGTTCGAGAGACTCTCCAAGCCGAGGCATTTCCACAAGAAGAAATTGCTCCGCCAAAAAGACGAGTATTCAAGAGTGTCGGTCAACATGACCGGCCGAGGGGAATCAACACCACACTTCAGCATAGAACAGCTCGCTGAGGTATCCCGGTGTATAGCACGGATGCGGCCCGGAACCAGCGGCCGGAAGGGCTACCAAAGAGTACCAAAGGGCCTCTCTCTGGAAGAAGAAGAATCAGATGCTGATTCAGATACCTGCTCCGCCGTCGCATCAGATGACACGGCTTCAAGTGCGGGCCAGCCGTACGAATCACTCATGATCAGTGCCGAACAAATGAACAAAATGCTTGAAGACGCCCTAACTCGGCAGAAAGAAGCTTTCAAATTCGAGATGGAAATGACCCTACAGCGGATGAGGGAGATGCACGATCAGCAACTCGCAGCTTTGACAACTCATCAAGAGGAGCCCACTCGACCCAATCATCAGAACCAAGAAGAGAATGAACGGGAAGGGAATAATGTCATTATTCCTCCTGTCAACAACGACAACGGAAGTGGTCCGGTAGATGATAATGCCAAAGAAGACCACATTACCTCTCCCCAAAACCACTCGAAAATAGAAACGAGTGAAGACAAAAAGATGAAAGACTTGGAGAGCAAAATCAATGCATTGATGAATGCTCAAGAGGTAAAAAGGTCAGGTATACCGTGTCCATATCCGAGGGAGTGGGAATCCATTCCATATCCGGCAAAGTTTAATCTCATTAACTTTACGCCGTTTGATGGAAAGGGTTCCCCTACCCAACATTTAATCTACTTCAAGTCTCATTTAGGAATTATTTCCGGAAATGAGCCCCTCATGGTGCGGTCATTCGTCGGCACTCTTCGCGGAGCTGCCTTCGACTGGTACCGCCGTCTCAAGCCCGGAAGTATCAACGGCTGGGATGACATGGAGGACATGTTCTTGACCAATTTCTTTGATGATGACACCGAGGTTTCGATCGGCACGCTGTTCGATGAAAAACAGAAGAATGGCGAGACGGTTGAAAACTTCGTGAAGAGATTCCGGAACAAAGCTATGAATTGCAGGGACCCGGTCAGCGAGGAATTCATCCTCGAAACTTGCCACAACAATTTAACATTGGACATCCTTGAAGCCATGGGAACGGCACCGCCAACGACCTGGAAAGACTTGAAGGTGAGAGGGGAAAGAGCCGAGCGACTCCTCAAAAGGAAGAAGGCTGAAAGGGGCCAAATACCAAACAGTGTCCCACAACAGAAGAACTTTACCCCTAGGGGTAAGGGGAAAACACAAGCAAATGCTGTAGATGCGAATCAAGTGTTTGAGGTGCAAGCACAGCCGCAACAGCCACAGCAGCAACAGAGGGCGCCTCAACAATCGAGATGGCAACAACAGCCCCAAAGGCAAAAGGCCGCGGAGCCGAGGTTCCCAAAGACCTACTCGTTCAAGGAGGATGAAATCCCGGGTATCTTCAAATACCTCGTTCAGAACAACAAGATCAAGTTGCCACCGATTCAGGATCAAGAAGATGCCAAGAGGGTCAACGATCCGAAATACTGTGCATTCCACCGAGCGGTGCACCATCCCACCAAGGTATGCTACGCTCTCAAAGATAAGATTCAGGCCCTAATCGATGTTGGGGTTATCACCATGAAGCAGCCCAAAGAGAAGAAAGTGGGTGCAAACATGGTATCCATTAGTTTCGGGACTGTTCCCTCGAGTTGGTTCCAACACGAGCCGGTGATCAATGCAGCAGTGAAGACGGTGAATGATGATCCTCACCAACAGCGCCAGAAAGGGCTCGTGCCACACACAACCCCAAATGGTGAGATTCTGTGGGTTCATCCGGACTTGATCACAGATGAGCAATGGACCGGATCATCATCAAAAAGAAAGTCAAAAGGAAAAGGGAAATCTTGTTATGGAGCTTCTGCCATTCCAGGAGAAGAGGACGACAAAATCCCAACCTTTCCACTGTCTGAAGACGAACAGGAGGTCTTTGCAACCCGAAGCGGGAACGAGTATCACTACAAGTACCCAGACGCTTCCGAGCAATTGGGCACCAAAACCCCTCCTTCCAAAACGTTGGCAGAATTAGGAATCTCAGCAATTCCCCCAACACCCGCATCTGCGGAGAAAGTCCAGCAAAAGGAGAAGGGGAAAGAGCCTCCGCGGCAAGAAGCCCAGAACCCGAGGCAGTCTCGATTCAATCATCCGATTGGTAGAGACAAACCGGGAAATACGAGCTCACCGCCTCATTTCGACATCATGGCGCAGTTGGCCAACATCCCAGCTCGCATAACTCTATACGAGCTGTTGCGCCTTTCAAAGGACACAAGGAAAGCGCTGCAAGAAGCCTTAAGTGACTCTGAAGCTTTTCTGACTCGGATCAAGCCATCTCCAGAAGGACCAGAGCCGTCAGTTCAACAATGCAACCTGGCGGCGCAACACTTTCCCTGCATCTCCTTCACTAAAGAAGATATGCAGACGAAGAATTCAAAGCATGACCGACCGTTGTACTTTACCGGTCACATTGGCTCCAGCGTTGTCAACCGGATCCAAGTCGATCCGGGTTCCGCTGTTAGCATCATGCCATTCCGATTGATGCATCATCTCGGAATCCCGACTAGCAAATTAGCATCCACTGGCACTACGATTTATGGATTCAACACCAGCGGGTCTAGGCCCTTGGGGAAGATCCGAGTCAAGTGCCAGATTGGGGATTTGAGGTCGGAGGTCACTTGTTATGTGATTGACGCGGAAACATCCTATAACTTACTGTTGGGTCGACCTTGGATCCACGGTAACCTTATAGTCCCGTCAACTCTACATCAGTGTCTCAAATATGTAGACACAAACAATGAAGTCAAGACGGTGGTCGCGGATAAGCAACCGTTTAAGGGATTGGAGAATTACTTCACCGATTCCCTTTTATACGGCGCTGAATCCGATACTGAACCATCGGCCCAAGGAACGGACAGCGGAGATGAAGCTGATACCGAACCAGGGCTTGATTATGATGGTGGTTTTGTTCTTAATGACATTGTACCCATTGTAATCAATCTTGACGATGATGAATCATCGGAGAATAGTTGTAACTGGCAACTTGCCGAAGAACTATCAATAAACGATGATTTAGAGTATTTGATGTGTCTGGATGACGTCACTAAAGAGCTTTGTGATAATCCTGACCTACATATGCCTCTTCAGTCATTTTGTCTGACGAAAAAGCAGGTACAAGATCCATGCGGAGCGACGCTTGTCATCCCCGCGGGAAAATGGAGTGGAAAAGAAGTCGTCTACGGCAAAGGAAAAGAAGATCCGACACCCGATCACTTCTTAGAGGAAGAAGAAGACGAAGATAAACCTGCTCCTCATCTATTCAGATATGACGCAAAAGCGCGCGATATGATGGAAAAGTATGGGTATGACTTCACACTCGGAGAAGGTCTTTTCTTTGGTCGAGGCCCACGAGTTCCACCTCGAATGGCCTATGTACCGAAGGGAAAACCCGACGATTATTATCGCTATAAAAGAGGTCTCGGCTACGTCTCCTCGTCCGACGACGAATGTTGCTGGCAAATCATTGATCAGATCGCTAACAAGGCTAGAAACGGGTACTCTTCCGACTCTTCGGCTGGGGGTTCCGACACTAGCCTTGGCGAGACGTTCAAAAGGTTGATGTCAAATATGGTCACGGTCGATCCTACCGCAATAGAGGAAGACGACCAGATGCCAACATGGGAAGATCCTTGGGTTCACCACCTAAACATGCAGTATGGTGATAGGTTCGAGCAAAGAGAGCCTCCTACCGAAGATCAAGTACTCCAGGTGAATATGGGAACTGAGGAAAATCCTAAACCGATATTCATTAGCGATAGTCTTCTACCCGATGAGAAAGAAGAGTTAATCTCTCTTATCAAGGAGTACATTGACGTGTTCGCCTGGAATTATGAAGACATGCCAGGACTCGACCCGAACGTAGCAGTACATCGTCTCAATATCAAGATGGATGCCAAACCTGTCAAACAACAACAAAGACGGTTTCGTCCGCAAATGATGGAGGCGATCGAATCCGAGGTCAAGAAGCTTATTGACTCGGGCTTCGTTCGGGAGGAGCAACATCCAGAATGGCTCGCCAATATTGTCCCAGTCCTTAAGAAGAACGGGAAAGTCAGGATTTGTATCGACTTTCGGGATCTCAACACTGCTTGCCCAAAAGATGATTTTCCCCTCCCCATCACGGATGTCATCATCGACAATACGTGTGGGTTCGAGAGGATGTCTTTCATGGATGGTTTCTCTGGTTATAACCAGATAAAGATGCATCCAGACGATGAAAAGCATACCGCATTCAGAACGCCTCTCGGTGTCTTCTGCTACACGGTTATGCCCTTCGGCTTAAAGAACGCAGGTGCTACATATCAACGAGCTATGTCAAAGATCTTTCAGGATCATCTCCGAAAGACTGTTGAATGCTACGTAGATGATCTGGTCGTGAAAAGTCGTGATAAAAAGGATCACATTAAAGACTTGAAGACCATGTTCGACTTGATGCGAGCTCATCAATTGAAGATGAATCCTACCAAGTCTTTCCTCGGAATGTCGAGTGGCAAGTTCCTAGGATTCGTCGTCACCACCAAAGGTATCCACATCGATCCTGATAAGGTAAAGGCGATCAATGAATTACAACCTCCGAGGAACCTCAGGGAGCTCAGAGGATTGCAAGGACGATTGGCTTACATCCGTCGGTTCATTTCGAACCTCTCAGGAAAATGCCAACCATTCTCCAAGCTCGCAAAGAAGGGCGTATCATTTGTATGGGATGAAGCCTGTCAGAAAGCATTCGAGAGCATTAAAGAATATCTCTCAAAACCTCCCGTACTCGTTGCACCGAAATCGGGCAAACCGTTCTTGATTTATGTCAAGGCGACGAGCCACTCATTAAGTGCATTACTTGCACAAGATGACGATAACGGTCACGAGCAGGCAGTGTATTACTTGAGCCGAACCATGGTGGGCGCCGAGTCTCGATATCCTATGATTGAGAGGGAATGCCTCGCCTTGGTGTTCGCCATTCAGAAGATGCGGCATTATTTGGTCGGGCAGACCATTTACGTCATCTCTAAAGTTAATCCGGTTCGAGTATTCATGACTCAACCCGCTTCCATGAGCTGGCGATTAGCAAAATGGGCCTTACTCCTGTCCCAATACGACTTACACTTTAAACAACAGAAGTCAGTGAAAGGACAGGCCATCTGTGATCTCCTCGCAGCTAATCCAACTACGGATCCTGCCGAGATATATGACGATCTACCCGATGAGGCCCACGAAGTCAACGCAACTTCTCACCAACAAATATGGCGCTAGGGATAACCCAGTCATTGTGGAATTGGTGAATAAGAAATTCACGTTCGAACTCTGAAGGTCAGGATGTCTCTTCTTATTCTCTAACTCTTCTGAGTTATTTTTGTAAGATGAGATCCAATCCTCTGATAGGTTAATCTTTCCTCACCAAACCATCCGCTGATCAAATTAAACGCATGATGCTCTTTTGTCTTCATTGTCACGATTGTAAGTTGTAATGAGTGCAAGCATGAATACAGCACTTGCTTTACCGCAAACATAACGGCGTATGTCAATATCGTAGCACTAAAAGGGTTACGTCTTTTAAGGCGTAACACTCTCAACACCCACCCAAACACACGAAGCAAACGGACTTAAACAATGCGCGCATGCTAGCACCGACTCAAACGGCTCAGTCCCCCCGGGTTGTTAAGGCCCCTTTTTACCCTCAAACGCCGTTGAATCGCTGAGGGTTTGCCAAAATCCTATAAATACGGGGTTACTGGACGCATCAGGCTGTTCATTAGTTTGGTCTGCGTGAACTGAGCTCCAACGACGTTCGAACCCTGGGAGGGGTCAACGGCGGGGGTGGGAGAGCGGGTGGATCGGCCTAGGTCGAGTACGGGGCCGAGTGGGGGCCAAGGGCGCGTTGCGAGCAATAAGAGTGTCAGGACGTACGACAGTCCAAACCCTAAAGGGTCAGCGCGCCGCGGAACAAGGGGGTGGGGGACGCGTAACCTAGTCAATCGTCTATCAAGCGATCTGCAATGAAAGAATCACTACTCGAAAAGTATACGAGTATAACTGTTCTTACTCGCGAAAAGTATAACGAGTATAAACTGCTGTCTTAAATACTCGAAAAGTATACGGTATAAACTGCTTCTTAAATTACTCCCGAAAGTTAGAGTATACAACTGGCTTCTTAATACCTCCGAAAAGTTCTAGCGAGTATAAAACTGCTTTTAAACACATCCGAAAAGTATACGAGTATAAACTGCTTCTTAATACTCACAATAAGGTATATGAGTATCCAACTATTCCACTATTCTTTTGGTTGAGAAGTTGCCTGTGAGAATATTGTTTATAAATATTCCATTTAAGGATAACTCAACCAACACTGATCGCGGACAAGCGCGTTGTGCATAAAGAATCGACGCCAGGGACAACATGGTCAGGCTAAAATTAGAAAACATGAAGGGAGAGGAATCGGACTTCAAGTTAACAATTCGACAAACGGTCAGACAATAAATGCACGCACGGAAACTCTTACACGACTTTTCGACAAAGCACCGAAAAGCCTGAGAACTGGAAGGAATCAGAACGGAAATTCATTCCAAGGTCTCATTATCACCCGACTGAAGGTGGAGACAATCATATCCAAGTATTTCCAGACTCTTCGTATAAAAAGAACGAGACTGGAAATACATTTGGAGGGGGTATCCTGTAAGGCCATATAAACATTGCTTATAGGCTCCTTAGCTCAGCTCGGCCAATGAACGACGAACCTAACGAGGCGAGCGAGATCGAACGATCCGCATCAAGCGACCGGAATGCTCCATACATGTGCGGATCAAGCCAAGTGTTCGAAGAGTCAACGAGTCATCCAACCAAAGCAATAACTCGGACGAATGATGATCGAATCAAGATCGGTTTCAGGAAACTCCAAAATCAGATGCAGGATTTAATGCCTCCATCGGCGATCCGGATTTACTGAGCCAAATAGATCATCAAATCAGAGTCTCAGGTCAGCGACAACCACAAGACAAGACCGGAAACGGAAAATGAACGGAACGAACCAACCCGGAGGGGCTCGGCCGAAACGAGCCATCTGCAAGGTGGCTCGGCCAAGGCCGCGGCCACCCTGAGGGTGGCTCGGTGGCCGAGGCCCCCCTCGGGTGGCCGAGCCACGCTGCAGGTGGCTCGCATGAGCCGAGCCACCTTGAGGTGGCTCGCCACCTACGGGTGTCGGCCCACGCCGTGCCACGGGCACAGTGACGCTTTGCTAATAAAGTAGAAGCGGGGTTGTTTCATTTTGAACGGTTGAAATTTTGGAGAGAGGTGAACCTGCTGGATTGGAGACTGGCAACGTGTAAACAAAAAGATTGAACTTGGGACTTCGGGATCAAATCCTTAGATTGCTGGTCTCGGCGATCATCAACGTCAAGATCAAAGGCAGGTGTTGCGAGAGGATCAGGATCTCAGATCTACGCAGGCATACTCTCGGATCTAAGCTTTGGTCTTAGATCCGAGACTGGACGAATTCGTTTTCCCTTGGTGAACACAATCGCTCAGCCCGGCTATATATTTCCTTGTGAAACTAATCGCCGTCGTACCTTGCGTAAGAGTCGACCGGATCTAGATCTCGCGGTGGTCCCACGGCAATAACCAGGCGCAGGCAAGAACCACCGAAGCGGGGCGACTGGGCAAAACAGGAGGCTTGCGCGATTCGTGTCGACACAGAAAGGAGAAAAGTTTGTAATCTTTGTTTATTTTCAGTTTGATTTTCGTTGTAACGCGATTCTATAAAAGCCGGATTTTGTAACTCAAAAAGTTGTAACTCGAAGATGACAATGGAATCAATAACAAAGAAGACACGATTTTCCACAGCGAACAATCGCCACCGGGGGCCAGAATCCTGCAGGTGAAACTAAGAGTGGATATCACTGCGATGAATCGGAAAGGTTCGAGGACGGACACAGCTTTTATAAGGACTGGTCATCTGAACCGCAAGAACCCTCATTTCATTGAGGAGAAGACCGCAATTTCAACCTACTTTTATAGGTTTTGGTGGAAAAGGGGACAAAGGTGGATTTTTCGTTTTATCGAGAGCTGAAATTGTGATTTTGGTCCTACACGTAGGGTTTGCCCAAGTAGGAGTTTTGAGATGACGCCTCATCTGTAGGACTGTTTGATCACTCAACTTTGAAAGTGGGACTCTGCGTTCGATTGGGAGAACGAGAGGGATCTTCGGTTTTGGCCCTAATTTTATACGGTTTGACGGCAGAAAAGCGAAGAGAGTGGAATACGGGTAGCAAGACAGTGCCAACCCATATTACCACTCAAGGGGGACTTTAATGCTTCGGCGTTTAGGACCTAGCATCTTAATCTGGGACACGCCATACGGGGCATAATGGAAATGTTTGGTGGATGCCCATTGTC
>NW_017973612.1:0-14858 GCF_001876935.1 Asparagus officinalis
CAAAACATACTGAAAAGACATGTGGTGGTTTGTGAGGCCAGTCCATCAGATCTAATAACGCACCAACTCCGGGATTCCGGGGCGGGGCGTTACAGTTTTGGTTTGGGAGAAGGGCAATTTAGTCCTCACTCACCCCCAAAGTTACTGTTTGGGAGTGTGAATAGTTGGACCCGTGGGCTGCCCTCCCGCTTTCGTGCCCGCGCACGAAAGCGCCGCCCGCTGCTTTCGTGCCCGCGCACGAAAGCGCAGTCTGCTTTCGTGCGCGCGCACGAAAGCAGGGCTGGCTGCCCACTGCGCGCGCGGGATTTTTTCCCGCCAAAGTTCTTCAGACCCCCCCCCTCTGATCTCCTATAAATAGTGAAGGGATGGATGTAGTTTTGGAGTGTGGGGAAATTAAGAGAAAAATAAGTGGGTTGTTCTTTTGAGAGAAAAAGAAAGAGAGGAAGAGAGAACTTGTATAAGTTTGGTATTTTTCCTCCATAGTGAAACCCCCTCCCGTGGACGTAGGTTAGTTAGCCGAACCACGTAAATCTCATGTTTGTATTTGTCTTATCTGTGAGTTGTCATAGCTTGTAGGTTCCCTCAATATTCGGTCTTAGAGCTGATGAGAGGAAAATTGTATATTTCACTTTGATGAAATATATCATTTTCGATTCTTGTTTCCTTTGAAAAATAAGAATTTCACTATACTTTGTGCAAACAAAAGTCAGGACTCTCTCTCAGGTGATATCCGCTTCTGCGGCGGTGGGCGCGACTCCGCCCCAACAATTGGTATCAGAGCCCTTATTCAGACTGGAGGTGGTAAAATTTCTGATCTGAGGTGGTGGTTGAATATTGTGTGGTAAAACACAAAGAAATTATTAAAAATTCCTGAGAGAAGCGGATTTACATAATACAAGCGGAAAATGACATCTACAAGTAAAACAAGTAAAGTTGGTAAATACGAGATTGAAAAATTCAATGGGAAAAATGATTTTTCCTATTGGAGGATGCAGATGAAAAATTCGCTGATTTCGCAAAAGTTGCACAAGGCTTTGGCTGGAAGAGAGAAGTATAAAAATATGTATGATGAGGATTGGGAGGAGCTTGATCTGAAAGCACGAGCGTCGATTATCCTATGCCTTGAGAGGGATGTAGCTTTCTTGGTAGACGGGGAGGAAACGGCTGTGGGTGTGTGGTTGAAGTTAGAAAGCACCTTCATGACGAAGAGTCTAACGAACCGGATCTATTTAAAATCCAAATTGTATACTTGCAAGATGGAGGAGGGCTCGTCAATCCGGGAGTACATCAACAAGTTTGATAGGATCTTATCAAACGGCTGTGGGTGTGTGGTTGAAGTTAGAAAGCACCTTCATGACGAAGAGTCTAACGAACCGGATCTATTTAAAATCCAAATTGTATACTTACAAGATAGAGGAGGGCTCGTCAATCCGGGAGTACATCAACAATTTTGATAGGATCTTATCAGACTTGAAAGACATTGAGGTGATAGTGGAAGACGAGGATCAGGCGCTTCTACTACTTCTATCTCTGCCGAAGTCTTATGAGAACCTGGTACAAACACTGAGAACGGTGCTTCTATCGGATGATCTTCGAAAAATTGCAACTAGTGATATGGCCACTGGTGGTAACAAAGAACAAGCGCAGGGACTGTTTGCCAGAGGAAGAGGCAATGAGCGAGGAAAAGGCAAGGGAGGAAAGTCTAGATCTAAATCGAGACCTCTTGCGGGACAAGCATGTTTCAAATGTGGTGAAGTTGGCATTTCAAGGTCGATTGTCCTAATAGTAGGTGGGAAAAAGAACAACAACAAGACCGAGAGAAGAGAAGGCAAGGAAGAGGCGAGTTACGCATCGGAGGAAGGGAGCGATAAGGAATGTTATGTCGTCACGGATGGTGAGGATACCTCTGGGAAGTGGATTCTTGATTCTGGTTGCTCTTACCACATGTGTCCAAACAGGAAGTGGTTTACTACCTACAGGAGCATTGATGGTGGAACCGTATTGATGGGGAACAACCATGCTTGTAAAACGGTGGGGCTAGGTGATATCAAAATCAAGATGCATGATGGAATGGTTCGAACCCTGACGGACATACGACACGTTCCCGGCTTGCGGAAGAATCTCATCTCAGTCGGAGCTTTGGACTCCGGGGGTTGCAAGATTGTAACAGAGAACGGAGTGAAGAGGGTTGTTCGGGGTTCCTTAACAGTGATGAAGGGTGTTCGTCATTTGACCAAGTGGGTGTTTTGAGACAATCCTAACTGTAGGAAGGTTTGATCGCTCAATTTGTGGACCTCTCGTTCATTGGGGGAATCGAGAGGGGATTTTGACTGTGGTCCTAACTGTAAGAAGGTTTGACCAAGTGGGTGTTTTGAGACAATCCTAACTGTAGGAAGGTTTGATCGCTCAATTTGTGGACCTCTCGTTCATTGGGGGAATCGAGAGGGGATTTTGACTGTGGTCCTAACTGTAAGAAGGTTTGACCAAGTGGGTGTTTTGAGACAATCCTAACTGTAGGAAGGTTTGATCGCTCAATTTGTGGACCTCTCGTTCATTGGGGGAATCGAGAGGGGATTTTGACTGTGGTCCTAACTGTAAGAAGGTTTGACCAAGTGGGTGTTTTGAGACAATCCTAACTGTAGGAAGGTTTGATCGCTCAATTTGTGGACCTCTCGTTCATTGGGGGAATCGAGAGGGGATTTTGACTGTGGTCCTAACTGTAAGAAGGTTTGACCAAGTGGGTGTTTTGAGACAATCCTAACTGTAGGAAGGTTTGATCGCTCAATTTGTGGACCTCTCGTTCATTGGGGGAATCGAGAGGGGATTTTGACTGTGGTCCTAACTGTAAGAAGGTTTGACCAAGTGGGTGTTTTGAGACAATCCTAACTGTAGGAAGGTTTGATCGCTCAATTTGTGGACCTCTCGTTCATTGGGGGAATCGAGAGGGGATTTTGACTGTGGTCCTAACTGTAAGAAGGTTTGACCAAGTGGGTGTTTTGAGACAATCCTAACTGTAGGAAGGTTTGATCGCTCAATTTGTGGACCTCTCGTTCATTGGGGGAATCGAGAGGGGATTTTGACTGTGGTCCTAACTGTAAGAAGGTTTGACCAAGTGGGTGTTTTGAGACAATCCTAACTGTAGGAAGGTTTGATCGCTCAATTTGTGGACCTCTCGTTCATTGGGGGAATCGAGAGGGGATTTTGACTGTGGTCCTAACTGTAAGAAGGTTTGACCAAGTGGGTGTTTTGAGACAATCCTAACTGTAGGAAGGTTTGATCGCTCAATTTGTGGACCTCTCGTTCATTGGGGGAATCGAGAGGGGATTTTGACTGTGGTCCTAACTGTAAGAAGGTTTGACCAAGTGGGTGTTTTGAGACAATCCTAACTGTAGGAAGGTTTGATCGCTCAATTTGTGGACCTCTCGTTCATTGGGGGAATCGAGAGGGGATTTTGACTGTGGTCCTAACTGTAAGAAGGTTTGACCAAGTGGGTGTTTTGAGACAATCCTAACTGTAGGAAGGTTTGATCGCTCAATTTGTGGACCTCTCGTTCATTGGGGGAATCGAGAGGGGATTTTGACTGTGGTCCTAACTGTAAGAAGGTTTGACCAAGTGGGTGTTTTGAGACAATCCTAACTGTAGGAAGGTTTGATCGCTCAATTTGTGGACCTCTCGTTCATTGGGGGAATCGAGAGGGGATTTTGACTGTGGTCCTAACTGTAAGAAGGTTTGACCAAGTGGGTGTTTTGAGACAATCCTAACTGTAGGAAGGTTTGATCGCTCAATTTGTGGACCTCTCGTTCATTGGGGGAATCGAGAGGGGATTTTGACTGTGGTCCTAACTGTAAGAAGGTTTGACCAAGTGGGTGTTTTGAGACAATCCTAACTGTAGGAAGGTTTGATCGCTCAATTTGTGGACCTCTCGTTCATTGGGGGAATCGAGAGGGGATTTTGACTGTGGTCCTAACTGTAAGAAGGTTTGACCAAGTGGGTGTTTTGAGACAATCCTAACTGTAGGAAGGTTTGATCGCTCAATTTGTGGACCTCTCGTTCATTGGGGGAATCGAGAGGGGATTTTGACTGTGGTCCTAACTGTAAGAAGGTTTGACCAAGTGGGTGTTTTGAGACAATCCTAACTGTAGGAAGGTTTGATCGCTCAATTTGTGGACCTCTCGTTCATTGGGGGAATCGAGAGGGGATTTTGACTGTGGTCCTAACTGTAAGAAGGTTTGACCAAGTGGGTGTTTTGAGACAATCCTAACTGTAGGAAGGTTTGATCGCTCAATTTGTGGACCTCTCGTTCATTGGGGGAATCGAGAGGGGATTTTGACTGTGGTCCTAACTGTAAGAAGGTTTGACCAAGTGGGTGTTTTGAGACAATCCTAACTGTAGGAAGGTTTGATCGCTCAATTTGTGGACCTCTCGTTCATTGGGGGAATCGAGAGGGGATTTTGACTGTGGTCCTAACTGTAAGAAGGTTTGACCAAGTGGGTGTTTTGAGACAATCCTAACTGTAGGAAGGTTTGATCGCTCAATTTGTGGACCTCTCGTTCATTGGGGGAATCGAGAGGGGATTTTGACTGTGGTCCTAACTGTAAGAAGGTTTGACCAAGTGGGTGTTTTGAGACAATCCTAACTGTAGGAAGGTTTGATCGCTCAATTTGTGGACCTCTCGTTCATTGGGGGAATCGAGAGGGGATTTTGACTGTGGTCCTAACTGTAAGAAGGTTTGACCAAGTGGGTGTTTTGAGACAATCCTAACTGTAGGAAGGTTTGATCGCTCAATTTGTGGACCTCTCGTTCATTGGGGGAATCGAGAGGGGATTTTGACTGTGGTCCTAACTGTAAGAAGGTTTGACCAAGTGGGTGTTTTGAGACAATCCTAACTGTAGGAAGGTTTGATCGCTCAATTTGTGGACCTCTCGTTCATTGGGGGAATCGAGAGGGGATTTTGACTGTGGTCCTAACTGTAAGAAGGTTTGACCAAGTGGGTGTTTTGAGACAATCCTAACTGTAGGAAGGTTTGATCGCTCAATTTGTGGACCTCTCGTTCATTGGGGGAATCGAGAGGGGATTTTGACTGTGGTCCTAACTGTAAGAAGGTTTGACCAAGTGGGTGTTTTGAGACAATCCTAACTGTAGGAAGGTTTGATCGCTCAATTTGTGGACCTCTCGTTCATTGGGGGAATCGAGAGGGGATTTTGACTGTGGTCCTAACTGTAAGAAGGTTTGACCAAGTGGGTGTTTTGAGACAATCCTAACTGTAGGAAGGTTTGATCGCTCAATTTGTGGACCTCTCGTTCATTGGGGGAATCGAGAGGGGATTTTGACTGTGGTCCTAACTGTAAGAAGGTTTGACCAAGTGGGTGTTTTGAGACAATCCTAACTGTAGGAAGGTTTGATCGCTCAATTTGTGGACCTCTCGTTCATTGGGGGAATCGAGAGGGGATTTTGACTGTGGTCCTAACTGTAAGAAGGTTTGACCAAGTGGGTGTTTTGAGACAATCCTAACTGTAGGAAGGTTTGATCGCTCAATTTGTGGACCTCTCGTTCATTGGGGGAATCGAGAGGGGATTTTGACTGTGGT
The DNA here is from genome assembly GCF_001876935.1 of Asparagus officinalis. Lineage (NCBI taxonomy): Eukaryota > Viridiplantae > Streptophyta > Magnoliopsida > Asparagales > Asparagaceae > Asparagus > Asparagus officinalis. The sequence continues at coordinate 5,588 of NW_017973612.1, forward strand.
CCTAACTGTAAGAAGGTTTGACCAAGTGGGTGTTTTGAGACAATCCTAACTGTAGGAAGGTTTGATCGCTCAATTTGTGGACCTCTCGTTCATTGGGGGAATCGAGAGGGGATTTTGACTGTGGTCCTAACTGTAAGAAGGTTTGACCAAGTGGGTGTTTTGAGACAATCCTAACTGTAGGAAGGTTTGATCGCTCAATTTGTGGACCTCTCGTTCATTGGGGGAATCGAGAGGGGATTTTGACTGTGGTCCTAACTGTAAGAAGGTTTGACCAAGTGGGTGTTTTGAGACAATCCTAACTGTAGGAAGGTTTGATCGCTCAATTTGTGGACCTCTCGTTCATTGGGGGAATCGAGAGGGGATTTTGACTGTGGTCCTAACTGTAAGAAGGTTTGACCAAGTGGGTGTTTTGAGACAATCCTAACTGTAGGAAGGTTTGATCGCTCAATTTGTGGACCTCTCGTTCATTGGGGGAATCGAGAGGGGATTTTGACTGTGGTCCTAACTGTAAGAAGGTTTGACCAAGTGGGTGTTTTGAGACAATCCTAACTGTAGGAAGGTTTGATCGCTCAATTTGTGGACCTCTCGTTCATTGGGGGAATCGAGAGGGGATTTTGACTGTGGTCCTAACTGTAAGAAGGTTTGACCAAGTGGGTGTTTTGAGACAATCCTAACTGTAGGAAGGTTTGATCGCTCAATTTGTGGACCTCTCGTTCATTGGGGGAATCGAGAGGGGATTTTGACTGTGGTCCTAACTGTAAGAAGGTTTGACCAAGTGGGTGTTTTGAGACAATCCTAACTGTAGGAAGGTTTGATCGCTCAATTTGTGGACCTCTCGTTCATTGGGGGAATCGAGAGGGGATTTTGACTGTGGTCCTAACTGTAAGAAGGTTTGACCAAGTGGGTGTTTTGAGACAATCCTAACTGTAGGAAGGTTTGATCGCTCAATTTGTGGACCTCTCGTTCATTGGGGGAATCGAGAGGGGATTTTGACTGTGGTCCTAACTGTAAGAAGGTTTGACCAAGTGGGTGTTTTGAGACAATCCTAACTGTAGGAAGGTTTGATCGCTCAATTTGTGGACCTCTCGTTCATTGGGGGAATCGAGAGGGGATTTTGACTGTGGTCCTAACTGTAAGAAGGTTTGACCAAGTGGGTGTTTTGAGACAATCCTAACTGTAGGAAGGTTTGATCGCTCAATTTGTGGACCTCTCGTTCATTGGGGGAATCGAGAGGGGATTTTGACTGTGGTCCTAACTGTAAGAAGGTTTGACCAAGTGGGTGTTTTGAGACAATCCTAACTGTAGGAAGGTTTGATCGCTCAATTTGTGGACCTCTCGTTCATTGGGGGAATCGAGAGGGGATTTTGACTGTGGTCCTAACTGTAAGAAGGTTTGACCAAGTGGGTGTTTTGAGACAATCCTAACTGTAGGAAGGTTTGATCGCTCAATTTGTGGACCTCTCGTTCATTGGGGGAATCGAGAGGGGATTTTGACTGTGGTCCTAACTGTAAGAAGGTTTGACCAAGTGGGTGTTTTGAGACAATCCTAACTGTAGGAAGGTTTGATCGCTCAATTTGTGGACCTCTCGTTCATTGGGGGAATCGAGAGGGGATTTTGACTGTGGTCCTAACTGTAAGAAGGTTTGACCAAGTGGGTGTTTTGAGACAATCCTAACTGTAGGAAGGTTTGATCGCTCAATTTGTGGACCTCTCGTTCATTGGGGGAATCGAGAGGGGATTTTGACTGTGGTCCTAACTGTAAGAAGGTTTGACCAAGTGGGTGTTTTGAGACAATCCTAACTGTAGGAAGGTTTGATCGCTCAATTTGTGGACCTCTCGTTCATTGGGGGAATCGAGAGGGGATTTTGACTGTGGTCCTAACTGTAAGAAGGTTTGACCAAGTGGGTGTTTTGAGACAATCCTAACTGTAGGAAGGTTTGATCGCTCAATTTGTGGACCTCTCGTTCATTGGGGGAATCGAGAGGGGATTTTGACTGTGGTCCTAACTGTAAGAAGGTTTGACCAAGTGGGTGTTTTGAGACAATCCTAACTGTAGGAAGGTTTGATCGCTCAATTTGTGGACCTCTCGTTCATTGGGGGAATCGAGAGGGGATTTTGACTGTGGTCCTAACTGTAAGAAGGTTTGACCAAGTGGGTGTTTTGAGACAATCCTAACTGTAGGAAGGTTTGATCGCTCAATTTGTGGACCTCTCGTTCATTGGGGGAATCGAGAGGGGATTTTGACTGTGGTCCTAACTGTAAGAAGGTTTGACCAAGTGGGTGTTTTGAGACAATCCTAACTGTAGGAAGGTTTGATCGCTCAATTTGTGGACCTCTCGTTCATTGGGGGAATCGAGAGGGGATTTTGACTGTGGTCCTAACTGTAAGAAGGTTTGACCAAGTGGGTGTTTTGAGACAATCCTAACTGTAGGAAGGTTTGATCGCTCAATTTGTGGACCTCTCGTTCATTGGGGGAATCGAGAGGGGATTTTGACTGTGGTCCTAACTGTAAGAAGGTTTGACCAAGTGGGTGTTTTGAGACAATCCTAACTGTAGGAAGGTTTGATCGCTCAATTTGTGGACCTCTCGTTCATTGGGGGAATCGAGAGGGGATTTTGACTGTGGTCCTAACTGTAAGAAGGTTTGACCAAGTGGGTGTTTTGAGACAATCCTAACTGTAGGAAGGTTTGATCGCTCAATTTGTGGACCTCTCGTTCATTGGGGGAATCGAGAGGGGATTTTGACTGTGGTCCTAACTGTAAGAAGGTTTGACCAAGTGGGTGTTTTGAGACAATCCTAACTGTAGGAAGGTTTGATCGCTCAATTTGTGGACCTCTCGTTCATTGGGGGAATCGAGAGGGGATTTTGACTGTGGTCCTAACTGTAAGAAGGTTTGACCAAGTGGGTGTTTTGAGACAATCCTAACTGTAGGAAGGTTTGATCGCTCAATTTGTGGACCTCTCGTTCATTGGGGGAATCGAGAGGGGATTTTGACTGTGGTCCTAACTGTAAGAAGGTTTGACCAAGTGGGTGTTTTGAGACAATCCTAACTGTAGGAAGGTTTGATCGCTCAATTTGTGGACCTCTCGTTCATTGGGGGAATCGAGAGGGGATTTTGACTGTGGTCCTAACTGTAAGAAGGTTTGACCAAGTGGGTGTTTTGAGACAATCCTAACTGTAGGAAGGTTTGATCGCTCAATTTGTGGACCTCTCGTTCATTGGGGGAATCGAGAGGGGATTTTGACTGTGGTCCTAACTGTAAGAAGGTTTGACCAAGTGGGTGTTTTGAGACAATCCTAACTGTAGGAAGGTTTGATCGCTCAATTTGTGGACCTCTCGTTCATTGGGGGAATCGAGAGGGGATTTTGACTGTGGTCCTAACTGTAAGAAGGTTTGACCAAGTGGGTGTTTTGAGACAATCCTAACTGTAGGAAGGTTTGATCGCTCAATTTGTGGACCTCTCGTTCATTGGGGGAATCGAGAGGGGATTTTGACTGTGGTCCTAACTGTAAGAAGGTTTGACCAAGTGGGTGTTTTGAGACAATCCTAACTGTAGGAAGGTTTGATCGCTCAATTTGTGGACCTCTCGTTCATTGGGGGAATCGAGAGGGGATTTTGACTGTGGTCCTAACTGTAAGAAGGTTTGACCAAGTGGGTGTTTTGAGACAATCCTAACTGTAGGAAGGTTTGATCGCTCAATTTGTGGACCTCTCGTTCATTGGGGGAATCGAGAGGGGATTTTGACTGTGGTCCTAACTGTAAGAAGGTTTGACCAAGTGGGTGTTTTGAGACAATCCTAACTGTAGGAAGGTTTGATCGCTCAATTTGTGGACCTCTCGTTCATTGGGGGAATCGAGAGGGGATTTTGACTGTGGTCCTAACTGTAAGAAGGTTTGACCAAGTGGGTGTTTTGAGACAATCCTAACTGTAGGAAGGTTTGATCGCTCAATTTGTGGACCTCTCGTTCATTGGGGGAATCGAGAGGGGATTTTGACTGTGGTCCTAACTGTAAGAAGGTTTGACCAAGTGGGTGTTTTGAGACAATCCTAACTGTAGGAAGGTTTGATCGCTCAATTTGTGGACCTCTCGTTCATTGGGGGAATCGAGAGGGGATTTTGACTGTGGTCCTAACTGTAAGAAGGTTTGACCAAGTGGGTGTTTTGAGACAATCCTAACTGTAGGAAGGTTTGATCGCTCAATTTGTGGACCTCTCGTTCATTGGGGGAATCGAGAGGGGATTTTGACTGTGGTCCTAACTGTAAGAAGGTTTGACCAAGTGGGTGTTTTGAGACAATCCTAACTGTAGGAAGGTTTGATCGCTCAATTTGTGGACCTCTCGTTCATTGGGGGAATCGAGAGGGGATTTTGACTGTGGTCCTAACTGTAAGAAGGTTTGACCAAGTGGGTGTTTTGAGACAATCCTAACTGTAGGAAGGTTTGATCGCTCAATTTGTGGACCTCTCGTTCATTGGGGGAATCGAGAGGGGATTTTGACTGTGGTCCTAACTGTAAGAAGGTTTGACCAAGTGGGTGTTTTGAGACAATCCTAACTGTAGGAAGGTTTGATCGCTCAATTTGTGGACCTCTCGTTCATTGGGGGAATCGAGAGGGGATTTTGACTGTGGTCCTAACTGTAAGAAGGTTTGACCAAGTGGGTGTTTTGAGACAATCCTAACTGTAGGAAGGTTTGATCGCTCAATTTGTGGACCTCTCGTTCATTGGGGGAATCGAGAGGGGATTTTGACTGTGGTCCTAACTGTAAGAAGGTTTGACCAAGTGGGTGTTTTGAGACAATCCTAACTGTAGGAAGGTTTGATCGCTCAATTTGTGGACCTCTCGTTCATTGGGGGAATCGAGAGGGGATTTTGACTGTGGTCCTAACTGTAAGAAGGTTTGACCAAGTGGGTGTTTTGAGACAATCCTAACTGTAGGAAGGTTTGATCGCTCAATTTGTGGACCTCTCGTTCATTGGGGGAATCGAGAGGGGATTTTGACTGTGGTCCTAACTGTAAGAAGGTTTGACCAAGTGGGTGTTTTGAGACAATCCTAACTGTAGGAAGGTTTGATCGCTCAATTTGTGGACCTCTCGTTCATTGGGGGAATCGAGAGGGGATTTTGACTGTGGTCCTAACTGTAAGAAGGTTTGACCAAGTGGGTGTTTTGAGACAATCCTAACTGTAGGAAGGTTTGATCGCTCAATTTGTGGACCTCTCGTTCATTGGGGGAATCGAGAGGGGATTTTGACTGTGGTCCTAACTGTAAGAAGGTTTGACCAAGTGGGTGTTTTGAGACAATCCTAACTGTAGGAAGGTTTGATCGCTCAATTTGTGGACCTCTCGTTCATTGGGGGAATCGAGAGGGGATTTTGACTGTGGTCCTAACTGTAAGAAGGTTTGACCAAGTGGGTGTTTTGAGACAATCCTAACTGTAGGAAGGTTTGATCGCTCAATTTGTGGACCTCTCGTTCATTGGGGGAATCGAGAGGGGATTTTGACTGTGGTCCTAACTGTAAGAAGGTTTGACCAAGTGGGTGTTTTGAGACAATCCTAACTGTAGGAAGGTTTGATCGCTCAATTTGTGGACCTCTCGTTCATTGGGGGAATCGAGAGGGGATTTTGACTGTGGTCCTAACTGTAAGAAGGTTTGACCAAGTGGGTGTTTTGAGACAATCCTAACTGTAGGAAGGTTTGATCGCTCAATTTGTGGACCTCTCGTTCATTGGGGGAATCGAGAGGGGATTTTGACTGTGGTCCTAACTGTAAGAAGGTTTGACCAAGTGGGTGTTTTGAGACAATCCTAACTGTAGGAAGGTTTGATCGCTCAATTTGTGGACCTCTCGTTCATTGGGGGAATCGAGAGGGGATTTTGACTGTGGTCCTAACTGTAAGAAGGTTTGACCAAGTGGGTGTTTTGAGACAATCCTAACTGTAGGAAGGTTTGATCGCTCAATTTGTGGACCTCTCGTTCATTGGGGGAATCGAGAGGGGATTTTGACTGTGGTCCTAACTGTAAGAAGGTTTGACCAAGTGGGTGTTTTGAGACAATCCTAACTGTAGGAAGGTTTGATCGCTCAATTTGTGGACCTCTCGTTCATTGGGGGAATCGAGAGGGGATTTTGACTGTGGTCCTAACTGTAAGAAGGTTTGACCAAGTGGGTGTTTTGAGACAATCCTAACTGTAGGAAGGTTTGATCGCTCAATTTGTGGACCTCTCGTTCATTGGGGGAATCGAGAGGGGATTTTGACTGTGGTCCTAACTGTAAGAAGGTTTGACCAATTGGGAACTTTACGTCCAGACTCTAACAGAGAGAGTGTTGAGTGCACAGACACGGTGAGAATTTGAATGGGAGTTCTTATTCATTACATTGCTGTGGTTTTGGGAACTTCCCGTTACATAAATCGTCCACCCCCAGTTTCCTCTGCGGAACTGGTTCGGACATTATTATCAGTTACCTAACCGGGTTATCCTTAAGAATATTAGCTTAATATTCTCCAGGAACTTCCCGTCAAAAGTGGGGAAACAGTTTAGACTCATATACCTATTGGAGTATCAGGGAGTAGTTTAACCTCTTATACCGGTCGGAGGATTGAGAAACAGTTTATACTCGTATACTCTTTGGAGTTTTGCCGTTCTCAATTGGCTTACCTTAGCGTTATGACGCCGGCTTCAACCAAGGTCTGAATGCTATTCTTGAGAGTAAAGCAATCCTTGGTGGGATGAACGACCCTCCTGTGGTATGCACAGTACTTTGGGTCCGTAGTGTTGTCAGCTTCCTCCTGATTTGTGATAGGTGGTAGCTTGATCTTGTTACCTTCAAGGAGGGATTCGAAGATGGCTGGAACGTCTTCGTCCTTGAAAGAGTACTCTTTTTGGAGTCTCGGACCCGAAGTCTTTTGCTGCCTTCGGGATTGCTGTTGTGACGCTTGATTAGCACCACCAGCAGCTGCAGGTGCCTTGCCCTTACCACGAGAGGCGAAGTTTGAGTTCAGCGGATTAACCGTCGGTTGGTTCCTCTCGGCCTTCTTCCTTCTAAGGAATCGCTCAGCCTGCTCCCCTCGGACCTTCAGATCCTTCCACATTTTGGACGGTGCTGTCCCCATTGCTTCCAACACGTCCAGTGCGAGGTTGTTGTGGCAAGTCTGGAGGATGAATTCCTCGGTGATCGGGTCCCGGCAATTCATCGCTTTGTTCCGGAACCTTTTGACGAATGTGTCGACTAACTCCCCGTCCTTCTGCTTCTCATCGAGCAATGATCCGATAGATATCTCGGTGTCGTCGTCGAAGAAGTTAGCGAGGAATTTTGTCTCCATGTCGTCCTAGCTATTTACGCTTCCTGGCTTGAGGCGGCGATACCAATCGAAGGCGGCTCCGCGAAGAGTGCCGACGAATGACCGCACCATCAGAGGCTCATTGCCGGAAATAATACCCAGGTGCGATTTGAAATAAATCAAATGCTGAGTGGGGGAACCCTTCCCATCGAACGGCGTGAAGTTGATTAGATTGAACTTCGCCGGATATGGGATCGATTCCCACTCTCTTGGGTATGGACAGGGAATGCCTGTTTTCTTCGTCTCTTGAGCGGAGATCAATGTGTTGATTTTGCTCTCGAGGTTTTTGATCTTCAAGTCTTCACTTGTATCTTCGTTGGCATCCTCGTTACCACCCCCTGTATTGACGGGAGGGTTATTGGCATTGTGAGCTTCATCCCTATCCGTGTGCTCCTCTTCCTGAACAACCTGGTTACGGTGGCTTGGTTCACCTCGCTGGTTCGTCAGTGCCTGCATTTGTTGCTCATGCATTTCTCTCATAGTCTGCATGGCCATTTGCATCTCGAACCTAAAGCTTTCCTGTTGTTTGGCTATGGCATCTTCGAGCATCTTGGCCACTTGTTCCGCGCTTATCATCAGTGACTCGCGGGGTTCCCCCTCACCGGACACTGTATTATCTGATACGACCGCGGAGCAGGTATCCGACTCTTCACCTTCTGAAGGTACTCTTGTCCGAACCCTACCATAAGTTTCTCGTGCGATGGCTCCAGACTGCAGACGGGGTATACGCCGGGACGCTTCCAGAAACGATTTGAGATCAATCTGTGTCGATGTCTCTTTGCTGGTCATGTTGGCGGTGACCCTCGGAAATTCTCCGTCCTTAACCACCGTTCTTCTTTGCCGGAAACGCCTATACCTTGGTTTTGGCGTTTCGGTGCCGAGCCTTTCGAACACTGAAATTCTCTCGGAGACTACCTTGATGCAGTTGCATTGAGACAGTACCGCCCGAATGAGCTTTGAACAAGGGCACTGAGTTTCTAGCCTTCGAGGACTTCTCTTTCTGGCTTTGCTCGTACCCCCAGCACGATGGCACGACTTCTCAGGTATAACACTATCACTATCAGATGATAATGTTTCCATCTGAGGTTGGATTGCCTTCTTTGGGCTTTCAAAAGTTACACGCCTCGAAATGTGCCTTTGTGGGCGCGAGTCTTCAGCGTGCTCTTGGACTTCGATGCGCAAGTTGGTGAGCGCAGCTGCCTTGAGTTCTTTGATGCGCAAATTAGCACGCGCAGCTACCGTGAACTCCTTGTCATGTTGAAGGTGGCGGCGACCCCCAGCATGTTGAGTCGTTCGGGGCTTCTTCATCGGGCCCAAACGCTCTTGAACTTGAGCTTTGCCTCTCTCGTCAGGAATTGGACCGAGGCGCTCCAAGACTGACTTTCTCCTTCGGGATGACTCTGCATGATCTCCCGGAGAAGTTATTGGGATTAACGGCGACTTTGGTTGACTCGCCGGAGTTTGACCTTCCTTAGAAGGCTGCCCTGGTTGCTTTTTGGCCTGAGTCGCCACTTCAGACTTAGGCTTCCAGACTTGGCGGGTTGATGGTGGCTTCTTGACCAATGTCGAACGGTTCCGTTTAACGCGGACCCATTCGTTGGTTGGCGGCTTGGAGGAGCTGCCACTCATCATTTGTTGAGGTTGTTTGCCTCTCTTGTTCTTCAGATCCGCGTTGTGGCGGATCCCGTCAACTGACTCCATGGCCTTTGCGAATTGCTTCGCAAGGCGTTGACGTTGCCTTTGGCGGGCTCTCTTCGAGAGAGTCACCACGCCCTCTGCGACAGAAGGGTTGGCCAGAGCAGCTCTGACCTGGTTGGGAATTGGAGGAATCTCACCCGATGCGACTTTGGCATCAAACGGGGAGAGATCTTCGTTGGTGGCTTCGACTTCTTCAAACCAACGAGTTTTTTTCCTGGAGGAGAACTTGGACTTCTTGGACTTGCG
>NW_017973612.1:14984-15251 GCF_001876935.1 Asparagus officinalis
TGGTCGCCAACCTGTTCGCGGGAAAAATTGTAGCTTTCATCATTGATTCCATTGTACACTCTTGTAATAGTTTATCGATTACAAAGATCCGGTCTTTTTATAAGATCCGGTTACAACGAAAATCAAATAAAAAGAAATGAAAATTACAACTTTGTTTCCTTGTTTGTCGAACAAATCACGAGCTCCTGTTTTGCCGTTGCTCGCTTGCGTGGGTTGTTTGCCTGCGCCGAGGGTTTATCCGTTGACCACCGCGAGATCTAGATCCGG
>NW_017973613.1:0-2271 GCF_001876935.1 Asparagus officinalis
TCACAATAAGCACAATATAACAAATGATTGTTCTCAACTATGGATGAGAACACAATGAAAGCACAACTCGAAGTTACAATCTCTCACTACCCAACTATACTATGTATGTAAATACTAAAATCTCAATGTGGGTGTGTGTAACAATGAGTAATATAAAATCAAATCTAAACTCAATATAAAACTAGCTTTAGTAGAAATGATAATTAACAAATAATTATAAGTAAAAGCTAGAGTTGAGTTTAGGAAAACTTCTCTAGATCAAGATGGAGAGATGGAGATTTGAGGCCCAAACAATAAGATAATCTCCTCCACTTGTGAAAGCTAAAACTGCTTTAAACCAAACCCTTAAACAAGCTTAAAACAAGCTTAAACTCTTTTTAAAACCCTTGTTTAAAAACTTCTTAGCTTGCTGAAAAGAGATCAGCAATGGGGTATTTATACTCACTTGAAATCTCAGCCAAAACCCCAAAATAGAAAGACCAAAAAGCCCCAGAAAAATTAGCTCAGAAATAGCCGTTAGAACCAACGGCTCTGTCGGTCGACCGGAAATTCTATCGGTCGACCGACGGAGAGCAAAAACCCGAAGAAACAATCTGGACCATCGTCGGTCGACCGATGCGGTCGACCGATGGAGCTTTCGGTCGACCGGACCGATCGACCGACCAACTCTCTGTCGCCTAGTGAAGAAAGATCAAATGATCGGTCGACCGGTGCGGCCGACCGAAATCTGACACATGAAAAACCTGATTTGCTGATTTTAAAAAGCTGTTTAAAAATATTAAATAAATTCCAAAAAATGTAAAACTTTGGGGAATGATTGTAGACATGATAATAAACATGCTACAATGACTGGTTATCAAAAAGGACTTCCCAAATGAAAAATATCATCATTTTACAAAATAGTCCAAAACATGAAAATGTAAACACATGAGTTTGATGTTTTGACCTAAACCAACAAAATGATTTTATAGACATAATTTTATAGACTTAGTAAAACATGTATGAACTGATATTGAAGTCTATAAACTAATAATACAATATTTTCACAAAATTGCATATTCTATGCAATGTTTTCAACTAAATATGATTTCATTAAATATAACTTGTTAAAGACGAAATCATATATAGGCACATAAACGTGAAACAAAATAGTATTTTCCAATTTTATTTATTTGTTTCATATATAAATTCGAAACCTATTAAACCAAAAACATATATGTATATATATAACTGTATATATATACAAAACCAAAAACCAAAGCGTGTATGTGTGTATATGATTGAGCTTAAAGTACTAACACACATAATATAAAACCTATACTATGTTACCCAAGCTAGATCTTGATCTTTAATGAGCTCGACTTGGTACACATGCGGATGAAGCTAAACTTGGATCTTGAACTTGAATTGTACGATGCTTCACTCCACAATTCCGCCAACCTCCTCTTGATATGAGCGTGTAGGCTCAAAACCTATACTATGTTACCCAAGCTAGATCTTGATCTTTAATGAGCTCGACTTGGTACACATGCGGATGAAGCTAAACTTGGATCTTGAACTTGAATTGTACGATGCTTCACTCCACAATTCCGCCAACCTCCTCTTGATATGAGCGTGTAGGCTCAATCCATCCAACCTGCAACAACGTTGTTTGTCTACAATATATAAGAATGTACAAACACTAGACAAACAACATTAGTAATAAATTGTTTGTTAAACATCATCAAAACAAGAAGGCCAACAATCTCCCCCTTTTTGATGATGACAAACAATTTACAAAATGGATATATGCATGAAAGAAAATGAATATATAAATTATAATATATCATGCATATATTATAAGAAAGACTATACTCACAATATTTCTCCCCCTTTGACAACATCAAAAAGGGGACAAAGGAATAAGAGAGCGAAAGCTCCCCCTATAGAATATGAAATAAAGATCATGGCAAATATGTGAGCAAGCATAAAAGATATGCTAACAATCACTCACATTCAAACAAGATAATGAGAACACATAATGATATGTCACGATAAATAAGTGTCTTAAAATACAAGCCTAAAAACCATGTATAAAAAATAGATTTATGAAATCAAAAGAGAGAAAAACATGAGAATCATGCAAAAAAGAGTTTTCGAATGAAAACAAATCAACCAAATGAAATCATAAATCAAAATTTAAATCCAAAAATATAAGATCAAATCATCATTGATTCAAAAAAATCATGAGAGGCAACCATATCTAGCTCTTGAGCTAGTAATAACCCATAT
>NW_017973613.1:12107-15320 GCF_001876935.1 Asparagus officinalis
CTATTCCATCCATCCTCCAACCACGTTGTTTGTCTACAAAACATAGGAATGCACAAACACTAGACAAACAACATTAGTAATAAATTGTTTGTTAAACATCATCAAAACAAGAAGGCCAACAATCTCCCCCTTTTTGATGATGACAAACATTTACAAAAAGGAATATATGCATGAAGGAAATGAACATATACAAGATAATACACATGCATATATACATATACTCATAATATTTCTCCCCCTTTGACAACATCAAAAAAGGGACAAAGGTATAAAGAGAGCGAAAGCTCCTCCTATCAATAAGCATGGGTGAGTACAAAGCAAATATAGGGAATAGCTCCCCCTATCAAAAAGCCATATGAAATATAAGCAATAAAAGATCATGGCAAACATGTGAGCAAGCATAAATAATATGCCAAAAATCACTCACATTCAAGAGATAATGAGAACATATATAAATATATCAAGATGAACATATTGTCTCATATCATAAAAGCCAATATATAAAATAGATTTATGAAATCAAAATAAGAGAAACATGAGAATCATGTAAAAAGTTTTCAAATGAAAACAAATCAACCAATTGAAATCATAAATCAAAGTTTAAATCATAAAACCAAATCATCATTGATTTTCAAAAATCAAGAGAGGCAACTCTATCTAGCTCTTGAGTTAGTATTAACCCATATGAACATTTTAGCATCCGGTAAACATGATTTGGGAATAAACACCCAATAAATCCGGAGGGTTATATAAATACAAACCTCTCATCAAAATCAAAACTAGGAATTATGAAAACATAAGAATTTGACCAAAGAAAATTTGTTTTCATAAAAAGTTTCAAAGCATAATTTTCAAATAACCAAGAAAAAGGAAAAATAAGAATACTAAAATTCTTGGTTTAAAATTTAAATTTGTTTTGGTACCCAAGAACTCTTGGTACCAAAAGATTTAGGGACATGACCCCTATCATTAAAGCTCAAAGCCTTAGGGTTATGAACCCTCTTAGGCACATATGGTGCACTAACATGGTCAAAACAATATTCATTCAAATGACCCTTCCGATTGCAATTTGTGCAATGAAAGAGATCCATTTGTTTTTGTGGACCATTAGCTCGTGCACGGGAATCATTTGCAAATAAAGATTTTCTTTTAAAATTATTTTGCAAATGAGAAACATTCTTAAACAATGGTCTATTTGGAACATATTGCAATTTAGAAGCTTTTTGTATATCAAAACAAAATTTAGCAAGATGTCCAAACCTACCACAAACATCACATTTAAAAACATGTGGTCTATTGGAAGCATTTGTCAAATGAGATTTTCTTTTCAAATCAAAGCAATATTTGGCCAAATGACCAAAACGACCACAATAATCACACTTGAACACACTAGCATGCTTATGATGAACTTTGTGAGAATGAGCATGTGAATGTGTAAGTGTACAAGATGAAGAAGCTATATGAGATGCACAAGGAACATTAGAATTCTTATGTTTGTGTGCATCATAACAAAACTTAGCTAAATGACCTTGACGGCCGCAAATAGAACACTTATAAGTTTTGCTATACATGTGTGCATAATGAGTGGATGATATTTTGACTTAGTTGGCACACATGTCCATAAGCCTCTTATGATTATTAATGCATATTTTTAAAGTTGAATCTAAAGATGAAATACTATTTTTCATAAGATTCAAATCTTCATTTTTAGGCACATATGCATTTTTAGAAGTAGAACATAAATAGTTATTTATAAAAGAAGTTGTATCATTCTTTATGTTCTCTACTTCTAACATGGCATCAATCTTAGCATGAGATAGGCTAGCAATAGATGAAATCAAATTTCCATTTTCCAAATTTAATAGGTCATTGCTTTCTTTAAGCATAGTATTTTCATTTTTAGTGACATCAAATTTGGATACTAGCTTCTCATGATCGGATTTTAAAACATCATGCTTGCTTTTTAAATCATTAAAATCATTATGCAATTTGTTAAAGGCATGCAATAATTTTTCACTAGCACAAGCAAGTTCATCAGCTTTTTAAATCTATAAAATTATTATGCAACTTAGTGTAGGCATGCATTAATCTATCATATGCACAAGCAAGTTCATCACTAGATAAATCATTATCGGGTTCGAACTCGCAAACCTCACTAGGACTATCGCCTAGTGCACGTGTGCATGAAACTCCATATGAACTTGAAGCGGGATCCTCCAAAGCTTGTCGGATCGCCTCCAAGTCTCCTTGATGTGCTTCTATAAATTTCCAAAGTTTGTAAGCACTATCAAAATGAACAAACTTGTTAGACATAGATGAATTAAAAGCATTTTGCAAATATTCTAACAAAATATTGTTCATTGTAAACATACGATGATCATTCTTATTCCATTTGGATTTCTCCAAAGTGGGCACAATATAAGCATCATCTATAATTTCCCATAACTCAAAGTATTTAGATTGAACAAAAAGTTTAAATCTAACACACCATTGGGCATAGGGAAAATTATCTAATCTAGGAGCAATATTAATGGCATAACCTAAACCATGCATATCCATAATATAAAAGGCAAGCAAGATACAAATAAAGCTCAAAATTAGATTAGCACAAAAAGATAACTTGGATCTTTAACTCAAGGCGATTAGACCTTAAATCAAAGAGCACCAAGCTCTGATACCAATTGTTAGACCCTAGAGGGGGGGGGGATTAGGGTCTTATGCTAATCTAATCCGATTAAATGCTAATTAAAAACTAATTAACAAGTTATCCTAGCAAGTATGAAATACAACAAGATATGTGAGCTAGGATAAACAATATGAACAACAAGATATATCCTAAATGATAGAAATATATGCAAGGATATATAAACAACACAAGGGTAAATAATCTAAATAGGATAGTGGATGAGATAAATGAGTAATGCACAATTGGCGATATAAGATGAATGCAAAAAGAAATACGCCAAAGACAAACTCAAACAAACAATATGATCACGGAGTTCGGACCTTCCGTCCTACGTCTCTGCTCCCCACTCCCGGGGAGAAATCCACTATCAACCGGGTTTTCTACGTTCACCCGAACAACGTTTACACATCACACTCGGTTTTCTAGCTAACCGAAAACTTTACAATCAACACACTATCGTAATCCCACTCTACACCAACTAAGTGTTGGACCTAGCCGTGTCTCCCTCAAGTGCTCGGTTACAACCT
>NW_017973614.1:0-2675 GCF_001876935.1 Asparagus officinalis
TTTTGTTTTGAATTGTTGCTTTGAATTCATTATATTTCACTTATATGATGATATTTATGTGTTTGTGCTCATGGATCATCCATTTGTGTCTTATAATGTATTCCATATGTGGTTTGATCAAATCCCACAAAGGAGATTCTATTTTTTTGATCAAACATGGGTTTTGGACTCAAATCTTGATTTATGATTTCTTTTGGTTGATTTGTTTTCACTTGAAAACTTTTTGCATGACTCTCATGTTCCTCTTCTTTGATTTCATAAATCTATTCTTTTATATGGTTTCTATATTTTTTGTGCTAATGAGACACTTCTTTCACATTGATATACTCATATGTGTTCTCATTGTCTTTATGTATGTGAGTTGTGTTTAGCATATTTTCTATCTATGCTTGCTCACATATGTTTGCCATGATCTTCATTGCATATATTCTATATGGCTTTTTGATAGGGGGAGCAATCCCTATATATATTCTTTTTATACTCACCTATGCTTATTAATAGGGGGAGCTTTCGCTCTCTTAATTCTTTTGTCCCCTTTTTGATGTTGTCAAAGGGGGAGAAATATTGTGAGTATACATTTTTCTTATTTATATGCATGTGAATTATAATTTATATATTCATTCCAGTTGTGCATTGGCTATGTTGATTCGGATTATGCCGGGGATTTGGATAAGTATCGATCTATGATGGGGTATGTGTTTATTGGCCACCTTATTTTGATGATGATTTACAAACAATTTACTACTAATGTTGTTTGTCTAGTGTTTGTATATTCCTATGTATTGTAGACAAACAACGTAGTTGGAGGATGGATGGAATCGAGTCTTAACGATCATATCAAATGGAGGTTGGCGGAATTGTGGAGTGAAGCAACGTCAATTCAAGTTAAAGATCCAATTACAAGCTTGAGGATGGATGGAATCGAGTCTTAACGATCATATCAAATGGAGGTTGGCGGAATTGTGGAGTGAAGCAACGTCAATTCAAGTTAAAGATCCAATTACAAGCTTCTTCCGCAAAGTTTACCAAGTCATGCTCATTGAAGACCTTCATCAAGCTTGGGTATATTTATAAGTGTTTTTATGCAAAATAAGTTTTGGACTATATTTACATCATAAACAACTTTTATTATGTCCATATAAATATTCCATAAGTTTTCAAAACTTGTTTTGAGTCAAAAATAACAATCACATGTTTTTCATATATACGTCTTTTAGTGCTTTTGCAGAATATAGTGTTTTTCACAAACTATAAATGTAAATTGAAAATTTCTTTTTCTAACATGTTTGTTTTCATGTTTACAAACATTTCTCAAAGTTTCATCAAGTTTGGAATTGATTTGTTATGTTTAATGGAATTTACAAAATCATAATTTTCATTCGTGCATGTTCGTGCATGTTTTACAAAATAGATGAGTTTTCATAAATGAAAAATGATATTCAAGACATAAGTCGACTTATCAGGTCTGATAAGTCGACTTATGAACTAGCTTGGAATATGCATTTTTTCTCTGTTAAGTCGACTTGTTCTTAAAAGTAAGTCGACTTGTAATAAGTCGACTATAAGTCGACTTATAAACTCTCTTTCTGCATCTGATTTTCCTTCTGTCAAGTCGACTTGTGTAACCTGATAAGTCGACTTATATATAGCCGTTGGCACAGTAACGGCGAGTTTCCAGCTTTGTTTATTTTAATGTTTTTAAGGGTTTTGGTTGGATTTTTGGGCTAGTTTCTTCAAGCCTATAAATACCCATGTGCATTAACTATTTCCCATCAACTAAGAGGTTTTTAACAAGAGTTTTCAAGTGTTTAAAAGTTTGCTTATTCTCAAGTTTGGATTTGGTGTTTGTTTACAAAGGAGGAAGCTTACGTTGCCAATTGAGGGATTCACCCTCAATCTTCTTCATCCTCTCTTTGTGTTCATAGAGAAGTTTTCCTAACTCTATTCTCTAGCAAATTTGTTTTTGATTTTCATATCATCATTTATTGCTAGTTTGTTAATTGAGTTAGAAATTGTTTATACTCATATTATCACACACACCCTATTTGAGCTTGTAGCATTTCATACATCATATATTGGGTTGTGGGGTGTGATTCAGTGAGTGTGAGCTTCATTGTGTTCTCACTTGTTATTTGAGAACAAATCATTGTATTTAACTTTTATTTGTGAGAATTACTTATAATACACTTGTACATCGAGAGAAGTGTGAGGCGAGAGACGGGGTCGAATCCAATAGGAGTGGCGTCGGTTGACGAGCCTAGGGAGCGGTTGACGAGCCTAGGGAGAGGTTGTAATCGAGCACTTGAGGAGGAGGACACGGGCTAGGTTCCTACACTTAGTGTGTAAAGTGTGATTGCATAGTGTTTGTGTAGTGTGAGAGTTTCCGGTGATCTTGTAAACCGAGTGTGTAGAAGTTCCGGCTTCCAAACCGGATTGTGATAGTGGATATCTCCTCGATGTGAGGAGCGGCGATGTAGGTCGTGGTGACCGAACCTCGTAAACATATCGTGTGTTTGTGTTTTGCTTAGCGTACATTCTATTCATCATTATTGTTATTGTTCTTATTGTTCATATCTATCTCTTGCAAGAACATATTGATCAACATAATTTTAATTGCTATTAATTGGGATTAGATTAGCATAAGACCCTAATCGCCCCCCTCTAGGGTCTAACAA